>NC_073230.2:17247196-17550227 GCF_029281585.2 Gorilla gorilla gorilla
TGCAGTGTTTGGTTTTCTGTTCCTGTGTTAGTTAGCTGAGAATGATGGCTTCCAGCTTCATCCAAGTCCCTGCAAAGGACAGGAATTCATCCTTTTTTATGAAGCGTAGTATTCCACGGTGTATGTGTGCCACATTTTCTTTCTCCAGTCTATCATTGATGGGCATTTGGGTTGGTTCCAAGTCTTTGCTATTGGAAATAGTGCTGTAATAAACATATGTGTGCATGTCTTTATAGTAGAATGATTTTAATCATTTGGGTATATACTCAGTAATGAGATTCCTGGGTCAAATGGTATTTCTGGTTCTAGATCCTTGAGGAATCACCACACTGTCTTCCACAATGGTTGAACTAATTTACACTCTCACCAATAGTGTAAAAGCATTCCTATTTCTCCACATCCTCTCCAGCATCTGTTGTTTCCTGACTTTTAAATAATCACTATTCTGTCTGGCGTGAGATGGTATAATATTATGGTTTTGATTTGCACATCTCTAATGACCAGTGATGATGAGTTTTTTACATATGTTTGTTGGCTGCATAAATGTCTTCTTTTGAGAAGTGTCTGTTCATAACCTTTGCCCACCTTTTGATGTGGTTATTTTTTCTCGTGAATTCTTTTTTTTCTTTTTTCTTTTTTTTTTTTTTGAGATGGAGTCTCACTGTGTAGCCCAGGCTGGAGTGCAGTAGCACCATCTCAGCTCACTGCAACCTCTGCCTCCCGGGTCCCAGTTCAAGCAATTTTCCTGCCTCAGCCTCCCGAGTAGCTGGGATTACAAGTATGCACCTCCATGCTCAGCTAATTTTTGTATTTTTGGTAGAGACGGGGTTTTGCCATGTTGGCCAGGCTGGTCTTGAACTCCTGACCTCGTGATCTGCCCGCCTCAGCTTCCCAAAGTGTTGGGATTACAGGCGTGACCCACCGCGCCTGGCCATGAATTTCTTTAACTTCCTTGTATATTCAGGATATTAGACCTTTGTCAGATGGGTAGATTGCAAAAATTTTCTCCCCTTCTGCAGGTTGCCTGTTCATTCCAATGCTAATTTCTTTTGCTGTGCAGAAGCTCCTTAGTTTAATTAGATCCCATTTGTTAATTTTGGCTTTTGTTGCAATTGCTTTTGGTGTTTTAGTCATGAAGTCTTTGCCCATGCCTATACCCTGGATGGTATTGCATAGGTTTTTATCTAGGGTTTTTATGGTTTTGGGTTTTACATTTGAGTCTTTAATCCATCTTGAGTTAATTTTTGTATAAAATATAAGGGGTCCAGTTTCTGTTTTCTGCATATGGCTAGCCAGTTTTCCCAGCACCACTTATTAAATAGGGAATCCTTTCCCCATTGCTTGTTTTTGTCAGGTTTGTCAAAGATCAGATGGTTGTAGATGTATGGTGTTATTTCTGAGGTCCCTGTTCTGTTCCATTGGTCTATATATCCATTTTGGTACCAGTACCATGTTGTAGTTTTTTAGTATAGTTTGAAGTCAGGTAGCGTGATGCCTCCAGCTTTGTTCTTTTTGCTTAGGATTGTCTTTGCTAGAAGGGCTCTTTTTTGGTTTCATGTAAAATTTAAAGTACTTTTCTCTACTTCTGTGAAAAAAGTCAATGGTAGCTTCATGGGAATAGCATTAAATCTATAAATTACTTTGGGCAGCATGGCCATTTTCACAACATTAATTCTTCCTATCCATGAGCATGGAATGTTTTACCATTTGTTTGTGTCCTCTCTTTTTTCCTTGGGCAGTGGTTTGTAGTTCTCCTGAAGAAGTCCTTCATGTCCCTTGTAAGTTGTATTCCAAAGTATTTTATTCTCTTTGTAGCAATTGTGAATGGGAGTTCATTCATGATGACTCTCTGCTTGTCTATTGTTGGTGTATAGGAATGCTTGTAATTTTTGCACATTGATTTTGTATCCTGAGACTTTGCTGAAGTTGCTTATCAGCTTAAGGAGTTTGGGGCTGAGATGATGGGGTTCTGTAAATATACAGTCATGTCTGCCAGGCAAGGTGGCTCATGCCTGTAATCCCAGCACTTTGGGAGGCTGAGGCGGGCAGATCACGAGGTCAAGAGATCGAGACCATCCTGACCAACATGGTGAAACCCCATCTCTACTAAAAATACAAAAATTAGCTGGGCATGGTAGCATGCACCCGTAGTCCCGTAGTCCCAGCTACTCAGGAGGCTGAGGCAGGAGAATTGCTTGAACCTGGAAGGCGGAGGTTGCAGTGCGCCGAGATCATGCCAGTGCACTCCAGTCTGGGCTACAGAGCAAGAATCTGTCAAAAAAAAAAAAAAATCATGCCATCTGCAAAGAGAGACAATTTGACTTACTCTCTTCCTATTTGAATATCCTTTATTTCTTTCTCTTGTCTGATTGCCCTGGACAGAACTGCCAATACTGTGTTGTCTTGTGCTGGTTTTCAAAGAGAATGCTTCCAGCTTTCACACATTCATTGGCTATGGTTTTATCATAAATAGCTCTTATTATTTTTAGATATGTTTCATCAATACTTAGTTTGCTGAGAGTTTTTAACATGAAGGATGTTGAATTTTGTCAAAGGCCTTTTCTGCATTTACTGAGATAATCATGAGGTTTTTGTCATTGGTTTTGTTGCTGTGATGGATTACGTTTATTGATTTGCATATGTTGAACCAGCCTTGCATCCCAGGGATGAAGCCGACTTGACAGTGTGGAAAAGCTTTTTGATGTGCTGTTGGATTCAGTTTGCTGTATTTACTGAGGATTTTTGCATCAATGTTCATCAGGGATATTGGCCTGAAATTGTCTTTTTTTGTTGTGTCTCTGCCAAGTTTTGCTATCAGTATGATGCTGGCCTCATAAAATGAGTTAGGGAGGAGTCCTTCTTTTTCTATTGTTTGGAGTAGTTTCAGAAGGAACGGTACCAGCTCCTCTTTGTACCTCTGGTAGAATTAGGCTGTGAATCCGTCTGGTCCTGGGCTTTTTTTGGTTGCTAGGCTATTAATTACTGCCTCAGTATCAGAACTTGTTATTGGTCTATTTATGGATTTGACTTTCTCCTGGTTTAGTCTTGGGAGGATGTATGTGTCCAGGAATTTATCCATTTCTTCTAGATTTTCTAGTTTATTTGTGTAGAGGTTAAACATCATTTTCAGGTATCACTTATAATTGTGTTAGTAGTAATCTTAGGATGTTAGAAATCTAAGCTCCTACCAGTTATTATCAGAGGCAACTGCATGTTATCATAATTTAATACATAGTAATGTCATACTCTCACTATAGTCATATTGTAATCTTTAATAACAACAGGATGTATATGTCTGCTATGGGGGAACGAATAAACTATAAAGGGCAGAATTTGCTGAAGCACCAGGAATCAGAAATCAAAGAGTATTCTCTTTCCAGAAATATGGCCAATTAGGTATCATGACTGATCCCAGACTATTCATTTTAGAATAAACAACTAAAAATTTGGTTAAACTATATCGGTTTAAGCATCAGTGATGTAGGAAGTGAGTAATATGTAACATTCAAAATATGAAAAATCAGGAAACTGGAAGTAAAAAGGCACTGAAGCTAATATTCATCTAGAGATAAAATGTGAACTTTGGCTTCAGGGCCTCTGAGGGCATAAAGAATAGGAGAAAATTACAAGACCTATCCAAGTTAGAAAATATATAGAAAGCACCTTCTACAAACTCAATCTCCCCACTGCTGAAAGCTATGATTTGAAATAGTATGCATATGATATATGGTAGAAATAGAGATAAATTCAACTTAAACCATTGTGAGGAAAATTGCCTGTCAAATACCTTGGTGTTGAGCAGAGGAGAGAATGGGACTCAATATCAAGATTTGTAGCCACATGATGGCTTAGCAAATTTGTCATTGAAAATAATCTAGATGGTACTAAACAAACATAACTAAAGCAAACTAAAACAAAGTTTAAAGAACTTAAACAAGAATCTAAAATGGTCAAAGGGAGCACCTTCCAATGTAGCTAAGTAAGCTCCTACCAGAGTCATCTCTTCTGCAGGTAACAAATGTTAACTAGAAAAAGAGTGGAATAACAATAAATTGAGGGCATTGGGTAGTAAAAGCTAAAGTAGGTCAATTCTAGAAGAAGGGTTGATACCCATAAAAAGGGAATGACATGAGTGAGCTCCATTTTGATGGCTTTTAGCCTTAAGCATTCCAAAGGTGGCACTATATAGAACAGCAAAAATTCTGATAGAAAGCCCACAGATTTTTCAGCTTAATGGAATAGAGGGCAGATTTCAGGTCAACCAGAGCCACAGGCAAATGAAAGCAGTGGAAGGAGCTGCACATGATAAACACTGCTCAAATCTTAGGCTGATTCTTGCATCATGCCTATGTGAGACAGACTCAGCTAAGGGAAAATTAGCCTACCTGAGATGTGAGCTGTTGCCCAAGAAATGGTGTTCTCTGAGTCTGACCAAATTATTAATAATTGCTTGCTCCTATAAAAGATTCAGTGTTTTTAGAATAATATAAAAGAATCCAAAATCTACACAATATAATATTTACAATGCCCAGGATTAAATCCAAGATTACTCAACATACGAAAAACCAGAAAAATGTGACCTCTTTACAAGACAAAAAGTCTGACAATGCAAATGAATCACAAAATGAATGAGAGTTAGGAATTTATGGAAAGATATTTCACATAAATTATTATGCTATATTCAATGATATAAAGAAAAATATGCTTACTATGAGTGAAACAACAGGAAATTATAGAAAACTAGATATAGAAATTAAGCAAATTGAAATTCATTTTACTTGAAAATACACGTAAGAATTATTTCTTAAAAAGCTAGATTTCAGTAGCAATGAGTACATCTAGCACTTGATCTTGGTTTCTAATGCTATTTTGCCATAATTGGAACTATATCTCCTCGGAGACATGGATCAAGACTTGGAACATCAAAAGTCAGAAGGAAAATGTCCAGGAAAAACAAAAACCAAAACAAAACGTCTCAGTACCTCAGTTATAGGGCATCCCAAAGGGACACAGAAGCCAACTTAAAGAGGTCTGATAAACTGTCACAGCCAAGATCCTAAGACATGAGCTCTAAATGTAGACTGGAATCAAGGATAGGATTCTGGAACAGATAGGGAACTTTGGGTAACAATGAAGAAGATATGCTCAGGTTTGCCTTTTCTGTGACATCTTCCATGACTGTCCCAAGGTAAAGGATCATTTTTCTCTCTGTGACCAAGAATCCCTCTCATCATTCAGCAGTGATCATATGCCATGGTGCATGATTTATCATCAGTCAATTGTTCTATCCTGCAATTAAATTACTTGGTAGAGAGCTGTGGATAAGTTACGTAGCTCTTTGTACTTCAGGTGTTTAGCACAGTTCCTTGAATAAGGGAAAGGTCTTCAATATTCTTGATGATGTTCTATTTTATATCTAGATATTTTTTAAATTAAGGAAACATATAGCCCTGTTAATAGGCTTGATGGAAATGGCTACACAATAGTACTAAAGATCTCTCTTCAACTCACCTTTTCTTTGGAAATGTCAGGGCTGTATTTTTCAGACAGGAGTTAATGTTCTATATTACCTTGTTAGTGTTCCTCATAAATTCATAGTCTGTTTCCTCAAACTTACAGATTTGAAACTCATATATTAGCTTTCTGAAAGTAGATTATTATCCGTGAATGAACTGACTAGTCAATGTTAAGTAGCATTAAACAAAAGTAAAAATAATAGCTAACAATTTATACATGAAAATGATTACTAGCCCCAGGCCTATGACAATAATGAATTTACAGAAAACTACAATATTAATGAAATAGAAATTACACAATGAAATAGTTGAACTGTCTTAAGGTAGGTGATATTTATTCATCCTTTTTTATGCCATGTCAGATTATTTTTCTAGCACTTCTGTATATATTCATGTCCACTGTACCCAAAACAGAAGCCAGTTATCTAAAATAAGATCACTTTCTATTCTAACAAAATTAACTTTTTAGTCTTAATGTTTATTCTTTTTCTATTCTATTTTTTGCATTCCCTACATTACTAGACAGAATATATATCATTCCTATAGTGAAAATGAAATGACTCTCTACTCTTCTGAGTATTTGTAAGAGTGAGAGCACTCTTTCCTGCATTACTTGTATAGGATTGCTAGTTCCAAAAGCAAAGTTTCTGAACCCACTTTTGACTTGGTCACAAGTCAAGTTTTTAAAAATAAAGAAAATATTTGGTCCCCAAATATAGGACCTTGTTTTTTACAACCATGGCAGAATATAGAAAGGCTCTCCATTTCAGAGATTCCCAAATAGCAGCTGTGCACATAAGGATTGGTAGTTTCTGTGTTGGTGGGTTTTCCTGCCACTATTACTAGGGATCAACAAAGAAAGCAGTAGTGATATTACTAGGAAACTCAAATATAACGGGAGAAAATCTAGCCTATGGTTATTCAGAAAACGAGAGGCAGAGAGGAATTTAGGGCCATATAAATCAACTAATTTATAGTTGTAACCCCAGAGTCATAATAAATGATCTAACTTACATTCAGCAAAGGACTGATCCAAACAGCTAAAAAATCGGGTTGCATAATATGGTTTGAGAAATTTTTAATGGACCAGAATCTGTCCTTTATTAGTTTATTGAGAATAAATTAGTTAAGTTTCAATTTGTTTCACATTAAATTAATGCCGTTCTCTATAACTTGAAAGGGACAGCGAGGTAAGTTAAAAATTTATATTCCTTAAAAATAGATCCACAAAACAGCTTTTAAGAAGAATGAATTTGGCGAGACAGAAAAATATGAAAATGTTAAGGAAGTTTTCTAAAATGTCTGACTTCACCATAGCAGCTTAAGCTCTGAAATTATCTGGTTCATTAAAAAATTAAGTCTTTTTAATGAAAGCCCAAGACTAAACAATCTTTTCTTTTTGTCTTTATTCATTTACCTGGCAAAAATTGAAAACAAAAGGAACTGCTTTGATTAATGACCTCTGCTAATCCTTTTAGTAGAATACATGATGATATTTCTTAAATTTTATATCACTAACAAATTAAGTTTGTGTTAATAATAAATGTCACTCACATGAAAATTCTGCATAAATATTCAGGGTGATCTATATTTTATCAGAAGAAACAGAAAGCATGCCAGTCAGTGTGGATTTAAATAAGCAATTAGTGCATAAGTTATTAAACATTTTAAACAAATGGGTTGTATCCAACCCAACTTATTAAAGTTCAAATAAACTTCATAGAATCTTGATGGCACAGGTGTCTCTGAACTGCCGAGAATTTCTGCATTCATAAAAGATAAAATAGGTTAGCTTTACATATGATATAATCTTCTTTTCAATCCTAAAATTTTTGTAAACATTTTTGAAAACTATTATTGTAATCCAAGTCTTTGCTGTCATCCCTTTTCTGATGTTTATAGCTTCTAGGGAATTCAGGCAAATAATGAAAGTCCAAGGAGGATCAACTTCTGAATTAGAAGGTATGAATCAGGATTCTTCAGACCTTCCAATTAAACCAGGGTTATTTCTCTCAGCTGTATCTGTAGGACTCCAGGGAGACTGCAGTTTGTTGAAATGTCGGACTGTATCAGAGTTTGAAGTTTTATTTCTTTATGGATTTCATTAAAAAATTAATTCTAAACACTTCTTGTAATTCCTTGGTATATTTTGTTTTTATGATATTGCTCATCTTCTTAAAAAGTACAGCTGGGAATGGTGATTCAGACTTAGAAATAGCTAACTGTGGCAGTTTCCTTTGTTGCTAGAATGATCACAAAATTTATTTTCTCAAAATGGGATAGTTTTGAGAATAAAATTAGTGTAAATTTTTTCAGGGTGTGAAAATGTTTTAAGTTTTATTAAGTTTAATTAATTTATTAATTGTAATTATTTATTAGCCATAAATATATTTAATTTGCTTGGAAAGACCATAAAATATCTATTCCAAATTAAATTATCTCTAAAAAGAATAATGATATCTATTTACTTGTATGCCAAAAATTATGAGTTGATTATCTAAATGACAAAAATTACATACATAAAATTAAGTATTTATGTACTTCAGGCAGTTTCTTGTTTGTTTCTAATACCATGTATATTTTTCAGAAGAAATCAATTTAAAATGATCTTATTTTTAATTTTTAAAATAAAATTCCTTATAGTTATTTTCAGAGTTGCATTTTAGGTTTAATGCATTAAAATTATTAATACCTTTAATGTAGTTTGCTCCATGACCGACTGTATGTTCAAATGAGAAAATATTATCTTTATAGGTGCTCAGGTATGATGTACACTCAGAGGGTTTCTGGAGGATATTCTTAATTCTAATCCCTACTAGAAATGCATACGTATTTCAGCCCAAATATTTTTACTAAGATCTTTTTTTGCTAAAATCCCAAATATCATCTTCAACAAGTGTTTTTATAAAACAAAGTTTTAAAAAATTGCTTGTCTCTATCATTATTTTGGATGTTTTGCCAAATTTAGATGCCGCAACATAGAAGACCTATTAAAATTTCATTCAATTACAGAATATAACTTTAACCAATTAAAAATGTTATCTAAATCAAAAGCTATTACTATTTGTCACAAGTCAATTTGTTCTAAAACACAATTATAACACTCAAAAAATTATTTTTTATGCCGTTTGAATGCTAATTATTGAGTTTATTCCATTTCTACCTTACTCTTGTGGGATTAAATTTCAGTTTCTTCCTGTATGCAAATTAGTTTTAAATAACTATATTTCACTATA
The DNA here is from genome assembly GCF_029281585.2 of Gorilla gorilla gorilla. Classification (NCBI taxonomy): domain Eukaryota; kingdom Metazoa; phylum Chordata; class Mammalia; order Primates; family Hominidae; genus Gorilla; species Gorilla gorilla. The sequence goes on from NC_073230.2 coordinate 17,255,949, forward strand.
AACTATGCAGGCTTTTAGATTATTGTGTTTCATTTATTATTTTTATTAAGCATTTCTAATTGAATTTGAACTGAAGAGAAGCAAAATTCATATAGCTCATTTATAAAAAAGATTCAGTATCATTTTTAGAGTGACTTACAAAGCAATCCTTTGACAGCTCAAATATTTCTAAAATCTAATTAATAATAAGCAGCAAAGAAAGAGTTCATACCTCCATGGTTAAGGAGGCTTTTGTTTTTTGTTTGTGTTCAATGTCAATCTTGATTCAAATTTTTCATAGTTCAGTTACTCTTAATGTGTATATAAAAACATTTTCAGTTTATCAATGATAGCTTCTACTTTGATCCATAAAAAGTATTAATGCAACCTTTTTGGATCTGATATGAATTATGTGCTAAAATTTGTGAACCTTAAGTTTTAATACTACGAAAATTACTTTTACTAGGACAACAAAAGTTATTTTCTTATGAGCACTACAAAATAAATAAGTTAATCTTTAATAATGAATTTATTATCTGAATTCACACTAATGTCTGATATTTAACATTCAAGAGTGAACTTTCAAAACCAGTCTGGTTTCATACATTGGATTTAAAAACAATGAATTATTAAGACTAATTTTGTATTTGAAGCTTCTGATGACATTGGATTAAAACTAGTATCATTTAACTGTTTATGAAGTTCTATTAATGTAACCGACATATTATTGCTTATGGCTTTACTTTTCCTAGTTACACAAAGCTACTTTCACTTATAACTGAGCAAAGTTAATTTTAAATAGTCATTTGATATAGTGAAAATACAGGCGATATGGTTTGGATTTGTGTTTTTGCCCAAATTTCATGGCAAATTGGAGGAGGGGCCTGGTGGGAGGTGATTGAATCATGGAGGCAGACTTCCCCCATGCTGTTCTCCTGAGAGTGAGTGAGTTCTCACACTAACCATTCCTATACCAACCACTTTGCTTTATTAGCAAGTGTCCTTTATATTTTCCTTGAAATGGGTGCCAGTTATTACACCTGGGAAAAATTAGTAAATGAGAAAGAAGTTATTGCTTGTCATGTTTCAGATTTAACCACATGAGAGAATTTCACTTCCCTGTACATGTATTTGAAATCCTAAGAAGCAAGATCATGCAAACACATGGAAGAAAAGAATAGGTCTATTATAACCATTCTGTATTATTTTAACAATTCCTTACTCAAAATGTAAAATAATTCAGACAAATGGTAAACTGAATGGAACAACGGAACAAGAACATGAACTGGAACTGTCACTGCCAAACTGGAAATGCTGGTCATCCCATAAATAGCTGTATTGCTGTGTTTCCAGTTAGTAACTGCAGCATTACAGAAGCATGCCCGGCCTCTTTCTAACAACCCACAGTGACACAGGGAAAATTTGGAATTATTACACTGCCAGACAGCAAGCAAGCATCAACAATAGCATTTTGTTTAAAATATGTTATCTTTTTTCATATTTGATGTTCTATGTGTGGGTTTGGCCTTATGTGCACATACCAAATTAACAAAATACCATGTACCATTTTAACAATAATAAAGTTGAAAAGAGCTACAAATATAATCATACAGAGTGTAAAAATCAAAACTCTCTTTGATATTTTTATATGATTATCATTTAAATTAGTAAAAGTATAATGGATGTTATGTTCTATAAATTGAATTTTTATATTTATAATATCAGATGTGATACGACATAGTGTTTAAAGAAAAATGGGAGGCCAGTAGAATACACTTAATTATAGGTATCCAGATATCAGATGTGTCTGTAGCTGTGTATCCTTTACATACTGCAATGTATGCTATCTTGTTTTAAATATCTTGGTTTTGGCATTCATTACCGTTTAGGTATTAAATTGATTTTTAAAAATTATGTGTTAGTAGATTATATCATTATGTGTGAATTTCATTTTAAGATAGTAAAAAGAGAGTGGTAAAATATTTGTAATATTTTGTAATCAGGGATTTGAAACAAATATGATTAAAAAATCACTACAGAAGCAAACTCTATTATTTCATTCATCCCTTGATAGTCTTTGCTTCTGTAGCTTTCCATATTTATTTCCTTTTACCTATCATAGTCTCCTTTATCCTCCCCCAGCACATTTGTATAGACCATGTTCTACTGCTTCATAAGACACAACTTAAATTACTTTTATGAAACATATCCCAAGTCATTATTTTCTGGACTTCCAAAGTCCTTTACCTGTATCTTTTCTTTCACAAATATCTATGAGTATCAAGGATACTAGTTATTCATGTTATTTCTTTTTAGTTCTGTAAGTTCTTTGATGGCTGAATGAGTCATATTTATATTTAAATCATATATCGCACACTTTTCTTAGCATGTGACAGAAGCCCAATAATTTTGGTTGAAGAAATAAAGGTAACACTTCAAATACATGTTAATTTTGAGTTGTATGAAGAAAGAGAGTACTAAATGAGTAAATATTAGCACGGGTAAAAGTGCATCCACAAACAGGAGAATTTCTAAGCATTACAGAGAACCTATGTTTTTAGAACTAACAGAAGACAAGATGGCAATGTGGGTCTGAACCAGGTTGTGGAGGGCCTTATCTGCCAAAGCAACAAATTCATAAGAATTCTATAAGTGTGGGGAGTCTTTGGGGATTAGATTACAATACATAAAATGGATAGAAGTTGTATAAATACAAGCTCAGGTGACCAGTTAGTAAGCAATTTTATTAGTTCAAATTAGAAGTAATGACCTCAGTCAGGGAGGTTGGCATAAAAAAATAAAGGAGACGACATATGTGAGGGATATCATGTAATGTCAACAAACATCTATGACAAAGCAGGAGGCTTATTAAAAAAAGTCATGAGGTTTATTGCTTCATAATGCAATGACATTTTAAGAGAAATATGTGTTAGAGGGGGAAGACTTTTATTTTGAAGATGAAATTTCATTATGAGTTTGAGGAAACATCTAGGTGGAGCTGTCCAGCTGGAAGTAGGTCCCAAAAGTTAGGAAATGGGTTCACCCACATAGAAGTGATAACTAAAGCTGTGACTATGGGGAGGAAGAAAAGGAATGTGATAGATGAAATAATGCCCTCATCTGAAAGATACTGGATCCTGATCCTCAGAACCTGTGACTGTGTTGCCCTATATGGCAAAGGAATTTAAAGTAAAAGATGAAATTATTTGCTAATCAGCTTATTTTAAGATAAAGAGATTATACTGGATTATCTGAGTCAGTGCAATATAATCACGGGGTGCGTCAAAGTGGAAAGGGGAAGCCTAAAGTAGGTCACAGTGACTCAGAATGAGAAGGCTTCGCCTGACTTATCAAGTCTGAAGTTGGAGGAAGGGGACCATAAACCAAGGAAAGCAGGTGGTCACTACATTGTGAAAAAGGTAAGGGAGTGGATTCTCTATAAGTATCTTCATGAAGAACACAGCCCTGCTAACACCTTGACACCCAGTGATCTCATTCTAGGTTTCTGGCCTCCAAAGGAGTGAGACAACATATTTTTATTGTTTTAAGCCATGAAGTTTGTGGTCCTTTGTCATAGTACCAATAGAAATCTAATAAAGAAAAAGCAACAGTAATGAGAGCTCATCAGAAGCAAATATACAGAGGTTATAAGTGAATAAAGTCAGCAAGTGTGTTATAGGATTTGGCAACTAATGTATCAACAATGACATTTGAAAAGACAGTGGAAAGAGAATAATAACTTTGAATACAATTTTCTTGTTCTTTAAAAATATTCCAAGAAATAGATTAGACTTCATTATTGGCCATATTTCTCAAAACAATCTTTCCAGAAAGTTATCCCAACTTTACATGCACAACTGACATCCAGGGAAATGTTTTCAGTTGCTCATGACTAGAACTAATAGGGCTGAGATTTGACCACAGATTTGTTTGGTTTCAATACCTATGCTCCTTCTACTATGATTCCTAAACTTGTTGGGAATCAAACTGCAAAGATTTAAAGAGGGAGCAGGTAAAGATATGAGTGGAGTGGGTTTAAGTCAATGAGTTCAAGGCATTTGTTCTTTAGAAAAAAGATGTGATGATTCCTTAAAATCAGCGTTTATCAACCTTGGCCCTATTGACATATTGGGCTGGATAAATGTTTTCAGTAGGAGGATGTCCTGTGTGCTGCAGGATGTTCAGCAACATCCCTGGCCTCTGCCCACATGATGCAAGTAGGATTGCACCTTCTCCAGGTAGGATTGTAACACCCCAAAATTTCTTCACAAATTGCCAAATGTCCTATGGGAGGTAAAAATCACCTTAGGTTGAGAATCCCTGTCTTAAGTTTGCTATGGAGTTAAGAAAAAGGTTTTGTTACTTTTTTTTTTTTTTAAATGAAGGTGAAGTTGTTTAGGGAGACCTGAGTATGCTTACTGATAATAGGAGAAAGAATCATTAGAGAGGAAATGATTGAAAATGCAACAAAATAAACAAGGTGAGACAGAGCATGATCTTCTGGTGCTCAGTATGATGTGTTTCAAGACACACAGTAGCTGAGCCACGAAAAACCTGGTTAAGACTCAGAAGCTGACATTCTGAATGTGAGCATAGAAGTGATTCCTGGGCAGTATTTTGCAAAGTATGTTTTGTGAAGGATATTCCCAAGAGTTTCCTCGAAAGCAGGGTCTCCACATCAAATTGTTTTGGAAAATATCACTTACTGTAACTCTTTGGGATGTTTACACTACAGAATAGAGTTTTTAAAACTTTGGGAAATTATTCAGCATTTCCAAACTTTTTTTATTATGGAAATTTTCTCCTATGCAATACCTACTAATATACAAAAGAACATACAGGAAAACTTATGCAACATTGGTAAATTTATTTTTATTAATACCAGTTTAGAAAAATAATCATTCATTCATGTATAAGAAAATGAGTAGTACTCTCTTTGCCATTTTTTTCTATTCCCAAAAATGTATGAAAGATGCAGTCTTTTCTCTATCAAGGTCCCAAACTCTTTGTTCTCTTATTGTCCCAAATCCTTGTCCACTTAGCATTTAGAATTTCGAAGTATATTTTTCCTCCCTTCAGTTTACCAATGGACACCCAACCCCAACCATCCCTTCTAAGGCAAAGAAAGGAAGACATGAGAAACTTATAAGGATTTAAAACAGGTATTTAAAGACAGAATTGTCTAATCAAATTTGAGGGAAAAAAAATGGATCCTGAATGCTTGGAGAGCTGAAACAGCCTAGTCAAATTGCAATTCAACTTTTTATTAGTAGAAAATTGCACTATGTAAACTTACCCATTTCTTTAAATGTATTATATTCTTTTTTATTTCATTTTATTTCCCTTAGCATCACTGAGACATCATTTTGGAAAATCATTAAACCATCTCAGCTGTATTAAGAGAAAAGCAACCTTGGTTTATGTCTTGTTCATGAGTCCAGGAGGGCTAGGGAAAATGGGGGCCTCTCAAAGGCTCAAGGCTGTGAGATGAATTAGTGATTCCAGCCAGTGCAGTGAATAAGAACAGCAAATATCAAAGACTCAAACTCATAGTATGCATGTCCTCATACTAGCCTAGACCAGAGTTCATTTCCATCTGAAGGAGATGGCTAGGAATGGTGTGCTTCGTGTTTTTATTTGTTTGTTCGTTTTGTATTTTATGTGGATTTATATTACTATATGCAGGAAGAGAAATATGACATAATAAAACTTACATATCTGAAAAAGACATTGAACAATATTCTTTACTAGGCCAGAGTTTTGAGAAATGACATACGAAAAAGGCAAGAACTCACTGCAGTGTATGAATTAACCTGGACAGTAAAATGAAAGACAACATGAACCAGAAACAAAAGAACAATTTGAAATCACAAACAAGAACGATAGAAAGGGAAAGCAAATAAAAGTAAAACCAAGAAACTGCCCCTGTCAGTACTGGCTTAGTGCTGTAATATCGTGGTGAAGAACTGGCAAAAAGCATAGTGCATCACAGCAACGGCTATATAACATATGACATTCACACCTTTTTATTAATAATCACTACAACTTATCATGTATTTCTTTTCAGTTCATAGTTTTCTGACTTTATTCTCAAAACCATCCTATGTGGTAGATATTAATATCCCTATTTCAGAGCCTAAAGAGTTTAAATAACTTTTTCAGAATCATACATAGATGCCTATCCAACCTCAAAGTCTGTGCTGTTATTCTCCATATTTGTTGCCAAATACTGTTGGTATCTTTATCAAAATCCAAGTTAAAGCTTTTCTCCAGATACCAATAAGGAGAGGCACCAAAACAAAGTGGATATACCTTTTATTTTCATCACTTGCTCAGTAATCAAATGATCCAAGAAAACAAATGTGTGTGTATATACATATTATACATATAATATTTATATGTTTACATTTATATATAAAATATACAGGCATCTATATATTTATATTAATATATAGATATATAGGCATCTATATGTTTATATATGTATAAAATATATATAATCATACATATATCACATATATATAAAAAACTGTGGAAACTAATAAGCAGAAGAAATGGCCAGTATGTCAGCCAATGTCAAATACTTTATAGAAATGTTTGAAAAAAATACCAAAACATCTTAAAAACTACTGAAGAAGAAAAAAATAATTAATGTCCCTTGACATGATGTCTTAGTTAGTTCTGGCTGTTATAACAAATATATCCTGGGCTAGGTGGTTTAAAGAAAACAAATTTATTTTTCATAGTTCTGTAGCCTAGAAAATTTCAGGTCAAGGTGCTGTCAGATTCAGTGTTTGGTTAGAGCTCATCTGGTTTACAGAAGGCTGTATTCTCATTGTGTCTTCACATGTCAGAAAACAGAGAAAGGAAGAAAGCACTAGTGTCTCTTTTTGTAAGGGTGCTAATCTCATTCATGAAAGCTCCAACCTCACAACCTAATTACCCTCACCTCCTATTGCCATTGCTTAGGGGTTTGGATTTCAACATATAAATTTGTAGGGACACAAACATTCAGTATATAACACATGGCATATAGCCAGAATTATAAAAACGAGAAGAAAAATTGTGCAACAAATTTGAGTATAAGAAAAAAAATCAAGAAATGGTCCATTTTAATTTAACTTTGTTCCCTCATTCACTATAACCATGCTCCACTTAAGGAATTTATTTAAAATATCTGAGTCTCAATATTTTTCTTTCAATAGGTGGAAGTGTTCAATTATCACATTATCATATATTTTTGTGCAAATGATGTTAAATAAATATAATAAAACTTAAAATAGATGTCTAGCATATAGCAGACAGTTAATCATTTTCTAAAACTTCATTCAAAACTGTGAAAGTTACATATTGGAAGTGGAAATGATTTCCCATCACATTGCATTTTGCTTGAGAATCTCACTTGTCTGAAGTCCTGGAAGAGGAGACTTCAGTACTCATTCTGCCCCCATACCTAGTCATGTCTACATGAACCAGCTATGGATACTGACCCAAATTAGATTAATAACACAAACTTTTTAAAATTTGGGACAAAAACTGAGAATAAATAATTTAGCTCTGCAGTGTCTACCTAGACTTTCAGTTTATCTTGCGGGCTCAGCTCACCACCTCGGGATGGCTGTGATTAAACTTTTACAAACAGCTGAGAATGAAGGAGGAGCCTGAATGTGAAAGCAATAGAAAGAAGTAGAGAGAACAGAGGAGCAGAGCTGTTGGAAGGAAGGGAAGCAGGGACACAAGGCGACAGAGAGGTTAATTTTCTAATACCCAATTGCTGTAAAGTTTAGCCATATTTCCTTCATTTGCATTCATCAAGATTCTCCTATGTTTACTAATAATTCCCCTTTTTATTAAGTTTCTCTCAGTGGGTTTCAGCTCTTTGCAACCAAATTATTCCCAATTTAAGCAGGTTAGGAACTTAAATAAAACCATTTTGACTAACAATAAGATTCCAGCTGCTAGTCTTCTTATTCTTTAGTAAGAATTGAGCTTTCTTTCTTTCTTTCTTTTTTTTTTTTTTTTTTTTTTTTTTTTTTTTACCTCTGATACAGTAACAGTTTGTGAGGATGCCCAAGCCTTGATGTGTAGGACAAGAGAGTTACAGGAGTTAGCAGTGAATAAAATTATTTAAATTTTGAAAAAAAAAGATGAGAAAATGGAAAATTGATTCTTAGTTTCCATTTTTGTAACTCAAATGTCTGAGTGGCCCTTAATTGCTAAGGAGGACACTGATGACCGAACTTTAAATTCTGACTCATACGCTTTAGACTGTGGGAGTTTAGAGGTGGTCTGATGATCCAGCATACGTCATGTGAGGACTTCTTGTTGACGCTGTAACTCAGAAGATCAAAGTTTGTTTTGTTTTGGTTTTAGATAAGTGCAAATAGAACACAACATGACCACTAATGATTACAAGATGTATTAAAGTAGAAAAGAAAGACACTAGGTGTATAACCATATTGATTTATGGCATGTCCTAAGGTAGCTGACAGCTCATGTGAGAAAATGCCCAAATATCAGTTTACTTCCAACAGTGGTCACTAGGTTTTGAATTACCATAATAGAGTCATTGATATTTTATACCCCTCAGCTATTTTGTAATCTTATTATACTATTTTTTACTTGCACACACCTAACTAAACTATTTCTCCTCTCAAAGAAAGCATGAACTATCTTAGAAGCATAGAAATTTTACTGAGTTTAGCAGGTGCCATTACAAAAAGAAAACCTAGCTTTCATGAATATGATTATTTTAGGTGCCATCCAAACTAAATTATGATTAGACTACGAAATTTGGACAGTTTAGAACAAAATGATTATATTTTCTGAATCTGGGGATCCATGACTACTTCCCCCCTTATGATCCATTTTTAGAGAATTTGTCCACCTATGGCCAGGAAATGATAGCCCTAGACATGCTATAAACCTCGCCCTGTCCCCAATCATAGCTCATTGATGAGTAGCCATGAGTGGTTTCCTGATCTAACCCATGTCCATTATATTTTCCTTCTAAATTAGAATTTACAACACAGATTCTAATTTGTCAATATTAAGCTAGAGGTCACCAGAGAAGGAAGAATGGTCTTTAGAAAGAAATAAAATAAAGTAAAACAAAAAAAGACATCCTGAAGTCTTAGAAAACAAGAGGCAATAGTATTAGTTTTGTATTTTTCAATTTCTGGTTCTATTTTTAAAATTTAGTTTAATTTAATTTTAATTGGCAAATAATAATTTTACATATTCAGAGAAGCATAATGATATTTTGTACACATAATATTTAGTGATCAGATCAATTTAATTAACATACCTATCATCTAAAACATTGTATTCTAGAGCCATGTCATACTTTCTGCATTTCTGTTTCTAAAATTTTATATTTTCAGTATATTTTCTTATTTATAACTAGCAGAAATAAATATATATATATATATATATATATTCCAAATAGTTTCCAGTTAAGGTATCTGGGATTGTGCAGTTTAATATGTTTGCTTTCTCAGTTATGTAGACTGGTATCCTTAACATAATGTAAATCATAGTAGAAACTGAATACATATTAATTAATTGATAGTTGTCTTTCCAATGCCTATTCTTTCAAGATTTCATTTAAAACCACTTTTCTCAAAAAGTAGAAAGCTGAAACTGGATCCCTTCCTTACACCTTATACAAAAATTAATTCAAGATGGATTAAAGACTTAAATGTTAGACCTAAAACCATAAAAACCCTAGAAGAAAACCTAGGCAATACCATTCAGGACATAGGCATGGGCAAGGACTTCATGTCTAAAACACCAAAAGCAACGGCAGCAAAAGCCAAAATTGACAAATGGGATCTAATTAAACTAAAGAGCTTCTGCACAGCAAAAGAACTACCATCAGAGTGAAGAGGCAACCTACAAAATGGGAGAAAATTTTTGCAACCTACTTATCTGACAAAGGGCTAATATCCAGAATCTACAAAGAACTCAAACAAATTTACAAGAAAAAAACAAACAACCCCATCAAAAAGAAGGATATGAACAGACACTTCTCAAAATAAGACATTTATGCAGCCAAAAGACACATGAAAAAATGCTCATCATCACTGGCCATCAGAGAAATGCAAATCAAAACCACAATGAGATACCATCTCACACCAGTTAGAATGGCAATCATTAAAAAGTCAGGAAACAACAGGTGCTGGAGAGGATGTGGAGAAATAGGAACACTTTTACACTGTTGGTGGGACTGTAAACTAGTTCACCCATTGTGGAAGTCAGTGTGGCGATTCCTCAGGGATCTAGAACTAGAAATACCATTTGACCCAGCCATCCCATTACTGAGTATATACCCAAAAGATTATAAAACATGCTGCTATAAAGACACATGCACACGTATGTTTATTGCGGCACTATTCACAATAGCAAAGACTTGGAACCAACCCAAATGTCCAACAATGATAGACTAGATTAAGAAAATGTGGCACATATACACCATGGAATACTATGCAGCCATAAAAAATGATGAGTTCATGTCCTTTGTGGGGACATGGATGAAGCTGGAAACCATCATTCTCAGCAAACTATCGCAAGGACAGAAAACCAAACACCACGTGTTCTCACTCATAGGTGGGAATTGAACAATGAGAACACACGGACACAGGAAGGGGAACATCGCACACTGGGGCCTGTTGTGGGGTGGGGGTAGGAGGGAGGGATAGCATTAGGAGATATACCTAATGTTAAATGATGAGTTAATGGGTGCAGCACACCAACATGGCACATGTATACATATGTAATAAACCTGCACGTCGTGCACATGTACCCTAAAACTTAAAAGTATAATTAAACAACAACAACAACAACAACAACAACAAAACAGCCTGGAGGTGGTGGCTCATGTCTGTAATCCCAGCACTTTGGGAGGCCGAGGTGGGTGGATCACTTGAAGTCAGGAGTTCGAGACCAGCCTGGCCAACATGGTGAAACCTTGTCTCTACTAAATCTACAAAAATTATCCAGGCATGGCGGTGCATGCCTGTAATCCCAGATACTAGGGAGGCTGAGACAGGAGAATCATTTGAACCTGGGAGGTGGAGTTTGCAGTGAGCCGAGATCGTGCCACTGCATGCCAGACTGGGTGACAGAGCGAGATTCTGTCTCACAAAACAAACAAACAAACAAAAACCCTCAAAACCAAATAGAAGGTCAGTCATGGTGGCTCACACCTGCAGTCCCAGAACTTCGGGAAGCTGAGGTAGGAGGATCTTTTGAGACCAGGACTTTGAGAGCAGCCTGGGCATTATGGCAAAGCCCATCTCTTCCAAAAAAATACACAAAGCAGCCAGGTGTGGTGGTACATGCCTGTCGTCCCAGCTACTTGGGAGGCTGAGGTGGGAGGCACACTTGAGCCAAGGACATCAAGGCTATAGTGAGCCATGTTTGTGCCACTGCACTCCAGCCTGGGTGACAGAATGAGACCCTGTCCCAAACAAACAAACAAACAAACAAAAAACCTGAAAAAACAACAAAACACATTAATTTCTATCTCATAGATTTTTTTTCATGTTACATAAGTTACATGTCAAGTTGTAAATCACCATTAAATTATTTAACTTTGTAAGTAGGCTCTGGTATTATAAAATATGTGATACTTTCGAAAAAAATTATCAACATTATAAACCAAAATAACTACTCTTCCCTTTTTCCATAGTTTTTTTTTTTTTTAATCTCCATCCAGGCACTGATATTAACCATTTAATTGACTTTTAAGTTCCTTAAAGTCTAAGCAGAGTGACTTGTGCAGACACTCTCATGAAGAAGACACTATATAATATTTGTTTAATTTAGAATTCAAAGAGTTAATAAATACGAGTACTTATATTTGGAATAATAATTATAACAAAAAGTAGCTTATGAAATATATTAAAAACCTATGTCTCCTTTTAGTGCAATGTCAACATCATTCTCAGCCGAACTCTCCATTAAATGTAAGAATAAGAACAGACTAGTTTAATTAATTCTCGAAACAGACAAAGGCTAGTTTTTCTCTTTTTGTCTCTTTGTGGATTTTATTATCACCTAAATTGTTTAGGTATTTAAAGTGTCTCTGGAATTGAGTTAACAAAAACAAAAAGAATACAGGCTGGGTGCAGTGGCTCACGCCTGTAATCCCAGCACTTTGGGAGGCCAAGGTGGGTGGATCACAAGGTCAGGAGATGGAGACCATCCTGGCTAACACAGTGAAACCCCGTCTCTACTAAAAAATACAAAAAATTAGCTGGGCGTGGTGGCGAGCGCCTGTAGTCCCAGCTACTTGGGAGGCTGAGGCAGGAGAATGGTGTGAACCTGGGAGGCGGAGCTTGCAGTGAGCAGAGATCGTGCCACTGCACTCCAGCCTGGGCAACAGACAGAGACTCCGTCTCAAAAAAAAAAAAAAAAAAAAAAAAAAAGATGACGATTCTCCATTACCAAAACTGGTACAGGCTTTGAGACCAACATTATTCCACATTAGTTGCATGTAGTATGGTGTGTAGTTTCATTTTTTGTAACATGTATAACACCTATTACATGCAACCTTTCTGAGGGGTACTTATCATAGTGCCTACCTAGCAGAAATTATAACCTTAAAAATAGAAGCTGTCTCCCAATTTTTCTTATATATTTTATATTACATAAAATTATATATTATATATTTTTATACTTATATCTCTTATATAATATATATTTCTTATAATATTACTATCCTTAAATAACGTTTAAATAGAGAACCCATAATTTGTTCTTTGTATTCATTTGGAGGGTAGAATTCTAAGGTCAGTGAAAATTCACTGGTTTTATACCCACTCAAAACTATACTGTGACCAAAATGTTCCCTACAATCACCGCCCCCCCGTCATACACACACACACACACCCCTGCATGCGCATTTTCTGAACAAATTACAGTAAGAATAGAGTCAATGAAGCATTTGGTTTCATCCAAAGTGCTGACTGCAGTGGAGGCTGTATGTAGGTTTTGAGGAAGACACATGTGAAAATGCTGACAGCATCGTTTTAGAAATTTACACTCTCCTCATGGTCATTGTACAAGGGGAAATTAAACTTCATAATTCCTCCACATCCAACATGGTGTCTAACACAAATCAGGGTTTGATTAATGAATAACTATTTCTGAATAAGTATATAAGTTAATCTTTGGCTAAGTGAATACATTGAGAATGAATGACTAAATACATGAAGAAATAAAATAACTTAAGCACACACTTCATGCTAAAATCTACATTGACCAAGAATACCTGTCTCAGAGCACATGTAGGTCATGTTTAGTAACATACCAGGGAGTCATTAGTAAGGAAATTCTAGTAGGAGCAAATTTAGTTCATTGGTCTGAACAAAATAAGTGAAACTTTTAAAAACAAAGTATGTGAAATAGCAAATATTTTAATGGGAAAATCAAAATTAGAATATGCTAAATGAGAATGCTGGATTCACAAAATAGATTCTGTAGAAGAGTTTATTTAGGTTATTATTAAGCAGAAGTAGTTTACTGAATTTGTTTTTCCTATATTAAATATGTAGCATTTTCATATTCTCAGACATTTAAGAATATTGGCAGGCTTATTTCAAGTTATTAAGTGTCAGAAAAGTGTCCATGACCAACATGAGAAAACAGTTTCTTCATGCTTTTCAATGCTCAAAACATATTCAAATGTAAAAATCCAATAATTTAATTGCAATAACAAACTCAGTGATGTGTGTTTATCTTGCTTTTACACACAGGGATTTACTAGAAATCACCTTATGGAAAAGTAGTTCTATGTGCTAAAGCCCAAACTCAATGGAGCACTACACATAAAAGTTATTAAAATCAAATGGTTCTTTTAAACTTTAAATTTAAACCCAGAGAGCTAGATAATCCAAAAGGAAATTAAGGGAAATGTCCTTCTTTAAATAGTCAAACTACTACTGCATTTGGGAAAAAAAATTAAAAAGTTAAGTGATAGGACCCCTCCTACAAACAAAAGGAAATCCCACATTTCAGTATAAGAATTATATTTATTCACATGCACTGGAATTGCACAAATTTATTTTTAAAAATTAATTTTAAAGGCTTATATTAAAGTAAGAAATTCATTTTATTGATGATATTCATACCATTAATAATGTAAAATTTAAAAGAAAACAATTATCGACATTAACAATTCTTAAATGTGATTCTGTTTCTCACAATATAAATATTTTAAAATACCCTTTCATATGGACAAGTTCTCAAAAGGTTTGTAGACTTTATAGTTTCCATAACTTATTTTTACAAGCTTATTGCTCTAGCGGTAAATATGAGTAGAGTACAAAAATATAGTTTAATATAATACTCCTTCATATATTAAAATTCAATTTTTGTATATGTATATTTATACATACGCATACATATTCTGAGTATTCAAAATTTCAAAAAGGCTTAGAATATTTTTTAAAAAGTATAATATACTATGCCACTAAGGAAACCACCACCAATTCTTGAAAAAGAAGACATCTACAAAGCCACAAAGTATTAGCATTAGAAAATAATAAAAGAAGTAAACAAAAATATTACACTAATTGGATGTTTAAAAAAATTCTCAATTAACTATGATGTCAAAGAGATAGTTATGTACACAAAAAATACATTAAAACCCTTGGAAGTATACTAAACTCAGAGCATCAAAAATTATGACATTTATCCAACTGATACTAAGAGGAAAATCATTAGACTTTATTCAAATTAATAAATTTGATGAACTATTTAATTTATATGTGTATATAATTTATAATATATAAATAGTAAGTATTTAGTTTATAAACAGCTTTTTAAAATAAGATACAAAGTGCAGCTTAATTAGAAATAAGATGATATATTTTACATATTTGTACAGATTAGTACGTGTGAATTATATATAAATATACATTGATTATAAAGTGACTATCATTGATTACCACTGACTACATATTATCAATAAAATATGAATTGATTAATAAATAAAATATTAAATATTAAACTTAGGGTGTTCAGTAGATTAACTCATGATAATGAGATCTGATAAACTGAATCATAAACTAATTATTTTTAAAAAATTTAACAACACAGACAAAACTTTTATAAAGATAATTAATTAAAAAGAGAGAAATACATATTAAAAATCCAAAATAAATTTGAGAATAAAGTGTGCATGAAAAATTTTAGAAAGTACTATGTAAAACTTGATCAAGACAAATTTCAAAATCAGTGAAATGATCATTTTTCTGGGTAATACATAAATTTTCTAAATTACTTAACTAAAATAAATATTTAGAATATGTAGATGATCTTCAACAATTTATCAGAAATTTACTTTCTATTGTCCTGAATAATCAGTGTTCATGAGATTTTGAGAAATTATTTTTCTTAAGTAGGCATTTAATTCTCATGCTCTGTATGCTAGATAAATTGAGTATACAAACATTAAAATCTGTCAAATTATGTTATGATGTTTATGTAGCCTTCTTAAAAGTAAAACAAAAAAGTAAATAAAATTTTAAAAATAAATCTTTTGTTGGGGAGAAAACAGGAGGACAAATACTACCGTGTATCCGTACATATGCATCTAGAAAAATTATGAAAATTTGATACTAGTAAAAGTATCTACATTTGTACGTACCTGCAATAGAAAATGTGAATGCAGAAACTAACCCTTCTGTTTTCAATAATTTAGAAAACAATATATGACCTTACAACAGTCAGGAAACAAAGAACTAATTGCCTAGCTCTCATGAAAAACGTATCATTCAAGATCTCTAACTTGCGCAAAAATAAATTCTAGGTGGATTAAAATATAAGATCTTTTAAAAAACTGCAGAAGTCTCAAATAAAATATAATTGAATATTTGCCTATCACAGAATAGGTGAGGACTTCCTATCTGTCAAAGTGATGGAAAAAAATCACAGAGGACGTGATAAATCATTTTCCAAATAGGCCTTTTAAATCTCTGTGCATTAAAAATACCTACTTAAAAGCAAAACATGAACAGAATCACAAGGCAAACAAAAAAGGGAGGAAATATTTACCAAAATATTGTCAAGAGATAAAAATCTTTAAAATATTTTTAGAGCTTCTTGAGTTGATAAGACCCCAAATATCAGGTGGATAGAGTTTACATAGTGAATTTGTGTAAAGGACCGATAAATATGTGAAAATATTAAAGAATATATAATACAAAAATTAAATATAAATATGTGAAATATATAAAGTCTAATTTTATAAATTAACTTAAAGATTCAAGTATAATCAATAATGCAAGCCCATTTTTATTTAATAAGTTACTGAAATAAAGTCTGTTGAGATACACAATGTGGTCGGGCATGGTTGCTCATGCCTGTAATCTTAGCACTTTGGTGGGCTGGGGCGAGGGGACCCTTGAGTTCAGGAGTTCAAGTCCAGCATAGGCAACATGGCAAAACCACACTCACCCCACCCCAGCCCCTGTCTCTACAAAATACAAAAATTAGCTAGGAATGGTGGTGAGCACCTGTAGTGCCAGCTACTTGGGAGGCTAATGTGGGAGGATCACCTGAGCCCAAGGGGCCGAGGCTGCAGTGAGGTGATAGCATCACTGCACTCCAGCCTGGGAAACACAGCAAAAGAAAGAAGAAAAGAAAAGGTGAGGAGAGGAGAGGAGAGGGGAGGGGAGGGGAGGGGAGGGGAAGGGAGAGGAGGGGACGGGAGGACAGACACCATGGAAGGGAGGGGCGGGGAGGGGAGGGGAGGAGAGGAGAGCAGAGGGAAACACAGACACCATGCTGCACTGATTCAACGTAGCTCTTACTGGCTACAATAGGGGATTTAATGTCAAGAGTATGTCTGTTGAAGATGGTCACCATGGCAGTGTGCCTGGTGACAGAAAAGATGGTCTACCAATGAAAGTATCCGGCTTCACTGCTCGGGAGATTATTCTGAGTCATCCAGGCTAAATTAGTGGTGGCTATGCAGCCATGCTGGGATTGTCACAATGCTTGCTATGCAACCATGCTGTACTGTCACATTACTTGCTAATTTTTTAGTTGAAGGAAAGGTTGCTCTATGGATACTAGCCCCAGATTATTGAAATCTGCTGAAGCTTCCATCATTCATATGGTGCCTGGATTCTCTATCATTCTCTGGTTCATTTTACTATTTACAATATGAGACATAAGTTGTTGTGGGTATCATCAATGCAGTGTACAAGAAAACTGCCTGAACTGGCAAGGTCACCATGTCAGTCAAGAAAGCTCATGGAAGTGAAATGGGTATTATTTGTAACACTTGCACTGCCCCCCTACCCCTTCTGTCATTTGAACCAACTGGTAGAATAATAGTTCCAGAACTATTTGTCAATTACCATTTACATTTCTTAGGGACGTGCTGATTAATGATAACACATGTTAAAAGCATCAGAGGGAAAGAGAGGTTTTGACTCCCCACTAGATCTCCTCTGATACCTCCTCGCTGGGAAGTGATTGGAGTGCTTTTCTATTGCTCCAGAGGTGACCTCTATTGGGCAGGGATGAAAGCCTGGTCTCTCCATGAAGTTTTCTGACTCCACCCTAGTGAGGAAATGGAGAGGTGCCTAGTTACTGCTGGGTGGAGATGGAATCCTAGGCAGCCTGTGTGGTCTCCACTGGCACCACCGGATGGGGGCTTATTATTAACTAGAGGGGATGGAAGTCCCTATTCTCTACCCAGCCTTCTGTGACACCACACTGGCCAATGGGTTGTGGTGCCTCATTATAGACTGGCATGAATGGAAGTCTAGGTACTTCCATCTAGAATATAGTGGTTATTGTCTAAAAGCCTTCACTTTGTGAGGCTGCCCCGTTCTTAGTCCTTTAGCTAGAGAGAGTAGGCTTTTGTTGTTGTTGTTCTTTGTTCTACTCTTATGTGTGTTTCCAGGTTGCCAGTTGCCAGAAACTTCAGCTCCAGGTTAGGAGATATGAGGCAAAAAGAAAATCCAGGAGCTCACCAGCATATCATTCATCAGGGCCATGGCCCCTAGACAGCTTGCCTCTTCTTTCCTCCCTTTAGAGAATTCTTCATTTTGTTTTATACATAATATCCAAGGATTTTAGATGGACTTAACAGGACACATAGGGAAATATATATCTAATACATCCTCATGGAAGCAGAAATTGTACATTAAAACCTTTTTTTGCCATAATGAATGTAGAAATTCCATAATAAAGTAATTGTTAACTAAGTGGCAAAGTGATTATAGACATAGGGTGCATTATATCAAATTATCAAATTTTATTTTAAAAGCTTTTAATAACATGAAAATATATCCTTTACCTGTGAAATGAAAAAGACACAATTGTATATGATGTTTACTATATCTTTGTGTGTGCATATATTAACTATAGTTTGACTATGCAGATAAAATATATGGACCAGAATCACTGGTAATTAAGAAGATGCATATTAAAGCAGTGAGATACATTTCACACACATTCGATTGAAAAAAGTTTAAATGATTGATAATTCCAAATGTTGTCCAGATTGGGAGGAAACAGGATCTGGTACATTGCTACCAGTTTAGGTGAGTTTAGGTGAGTGCAACTGCTTTTGGAGAGCAATTTGTCTATAACTAGCCAAATTAGAGTTGCACTATTTTCTAAAACCAGAAACTCTACATATAAACATGTGCCACAGAAGGAGGGAGATAAACAAAGATGTTCGTTGTAACAATTCACACTTTTAAAACTTTGAAAGTAATGAAAATAAGTTAATTATTCAAATATAGGGGAATGGTGTATAATCAATATGATATATATATAATATGATAGTTAAAATGAATAAACTAGTTTTATGTGTAACAACATGGAGCTATTGCAAAAACATGAGAGAAAATAATCAATTATAAAATATATAATATTATTTATGAAATTAAATGACATATAAAACTATATAATTATATGTGTATAAAATATAACTATATCTGCATAAAAATGATATATTAATTTTGTAATGTTGGTTATGTCTGAAAATGGAATGAGGGGCAAAGCACGAGGGAGTAGGAGCTTAGCGATGGCTGTAACATGTTTTTCCCTTAAAAGTAAAGATAGCTAAGGGAAAATTGGCAACAGATTAGAAACTGTGGTTCACATGATTTTTACCGTGTAGTCCATTAAAGAACATTTTAAACAAACTTATTATTTGTAATAAAACAATGTGACATCATCATCTTCTTCATTATAAACGGATCTATTTTGTTTAAGAAGTTGTTAGATTCTGCTTAATAAACACTGGGTTTCATCCTCAAAGATGAGAGTGGAATAGCTTTCTAAATCATTGATTTTAAATTAGTGACAAAGTAGAAACTATTTTTAAAGTATTTTAGCCAATCCACCTATCTTGAGTACTACTAGTTGCATCAATGAAAGCTCATTTTTAACTTTCAATATTCTATGGATTAAGAGAATTAAAACACTTTGCTCTGGTACTTCTGGAATGTAGTCTTTTGACTAAATGCTTATTAACCTACCCTGAATGTACATTACTAATTTAGCAATTTCCATCCCTTAGTATAAACCAAATAACTAATACACTCATTCATTTTTCAATGCTTATTCCAATGTATTTTAAAATATATGTGACACTGACTGTATATTTAGTATTTACATGAAGTGTTGATATTAATTTTATAATAAAAGGAACATTTAAGAAAGAAAAATAATTAGTGAATTTCAAAAACGCATGCTATATTGAAGAAGAGAGTGCTGAAAATAAGTCAATGTACTAAAGTTATATGAAACAAGGGTAAGAAGCACATATTTTTACCCTATATCTAGAAAACTTGCATGTAAGAATATAAAACCAAATATAGAAGAGTACTAGCTCATGCCCTCCAAGAATGTAAGCATACACATAATTTTTAACTTGAGTGCCTCTGCAACAAAAAATGAATTATATCTAATTTTCTAAATATCAAATTATATAAAGTTTCAAGGACCAGATTAAAGGACAATAGTAAAGGAACTAACAGTTCTACCTTGTGCTTTAAGATAGAACAGTGTAAATCATTGTTTTGGTAGGGAGTTAAGGGAAAGGTATTTTTTGTTGGTTGTTTTGTTTCCTACATGGTACAGATGAGAGAGTAAGGGTGCAAATTTGGAGGAGTACACAACTCTGCCATATAATAGTTGTATGGCATTGGATAATTTATTTCTCTTTGTCTTAGTTTTTTTTTTTTAATCTGTAAATGTAGCTACTAAACGTGCTTATTGTGAGGATTAAATGAGCTATTTAATGGAAAAATCTTAGAACATCATCTTCCATACAGTAAATGCTTAATAAATGTTTTCTATAAATATCATTGCTATTAGTGTTATCTGTAAAATAATGGCAAAATAATGGGACTAATTACTATTAATTATTGTAGGGAGTCATGTCTGTCCACAGTGATCATCATGAAAGTTTCTCACTGATAGCCTACTCTTCTGCCATTATAGGTTCCACTGTAGTTGGATGAGCAAAAGTAACTAGTCCCAGACAATGCAGTCACTGGAAAAGTTGAGTACATTTCTAGTATAGTACACTCTAGAGTTCCCTTTGATTGTTGTAGTGACTGGAAGCGTCAGTCTAGAGATGATATTTGTATTAGTATTCTAGGGTTTCCACAACAAAATATCACAGACTGCATGGCTTACACAACAGAAATGTCTGTCTCTGAGTTCTGGAAGCTGGAAGGCCCAGGTCAAGGTCCTGTGGGATTCAGGTTTTGGTACGGGCTCTCTTTCTGACTTGCAGGTAGTTGTCTTCTCAATGTCCTCATCTGGCTTTCCTCTGAGTGTATTTATAAAGTAATGAATCCTATTAGATTAGGGTCTCACGCTTATGACAACAATTAAAATTAGTAACACCCTAAATAATCTATCTCTAAATGGAGGCATACCTCAGAGATACTGCGGTTTGGTTCCAGACCACCACAATGAAGTGAATATCAGAATAAACAGAGTCAACCAGTTTTTTTGTTTGTTTGTTTTCCAGTGCATACAAAAATTATATTTTCACTTTACCATGGTTTTAATGTGTGCAATAGCATTACATCTAAAATAGCAACGTACATATCTTAACTGAAAACACTTTATTGCTAAAACAAACAAACAAACCCTAACAATCACTTGAGCCTTCAGTTTTGTAAGATTTTGCTAGTAGAGGGTCTTGCCTCCATGTTGATGGCTGCTGACTGATCAGGAAGGTGGTTGTTTAAGGTTGAGGTGGCTGTGGCAATTTCTTAAAATTAGACAATAACGATGTTTGCTGCATCTATTGACTTTTCTTTTCATGAAAGAGTTCTCTGTAGCATGTGATGCTATTTGATAGCATTATATCCATAGTAAAACTTCTTTCAAAATTGGAATCAATCTTCTCAAACCCTGCTTCTTGCTGCTTTACTAACCAGGTTTACGTAGTAGTCGAAATGCTTTGTTGTCATTTCAACAATATTCACAACATGTTTTCCAAGAGTAGGTTCCATCTCAATAAGTCACTTTTTTTGGTCATCTAGATGAAGCAATTTCTCATCCATTCAAGTTTTATCATGTGACTGCAGCAATCCTGTAACACCTTCAGGGTCCATTTCAAATTCTAATTCTCTTGCTATTTTCATCACATCCTCACAGAATTCCTTCACTGAAGTCTTGAATGCTTCAAAGTTATCCATGATGGTTGGGATTAAAAATTCCTGTTAAATTCCTTCTTAAAAATTCCTGTTAAATTCCTTCTTAAAAACTCCTGTTACTGTCAATATTTTGACATCCTCCCATGAATCACAAATGTTCTTAATCACATATAGAATGGTGAATTCTTCCCGGAAGATTTTTCGCTAACTTTGCCAACATCCATCAAATGAATCACTGTGTATGGCAGCTATAGTCTTTGAAATGTATTTCATAAATAATGAGACTTGAAAGTCAAAATGACTGCTTGATCCATGGGCTGCAGATTGGATGTTGTGTTGCAGGGATATAGCAACATTAATGTCCTTGTACATGTCCATCAGAGCTCTTGAGTGACCAGGGGCGTTTTCAATGAGCAGTAATATTTTGAAAGAAACATTTTTTGCCTGAGCAGGAGGTCTCAAAATTTGGCTTAAAATATCCACTAAATTATGTTGTAAACAGATGTGCTGTCATCAGGCTTGTCTCATTTATATAGCACAGGCAGAGTAGATTTAGCATACCTCTTAATGGTCCCAGGGCTTTAGAAATGGTAAATAAGGCTTGGTTTCAGCTTCAAGTCAGCAGCTGCCTTAGTCCCTAGCAAGAGAGTCCTCCTGTCCTTTGAAGCTTTGAAGCCAGGGATTGATTTCTCTTTAGCTATGAAAGTCCTAGATGGCATCTACTTCCAATATAAGGCTGTTTTGTCTACAGTAAAAATCTGTCATTGAGTGTAGCTACTTTCATCAATTATCTTAGCTAGATATTATGGATAACTTGCTGCAGCTTCTCCATCAGTACTGGATACTTCACCTTGCACTTTTATGTTGTAGAGATAGTTTATTTCCTTAAACTTTGTGAACCAACCTCAACTAGCTTTAAACTTTTCTTCTGCAGCTTTCACACCTCTCTCAGCTTTCATAGACTTAAAGACAGTTAGGCTTTGTTCTAGATTATGCTTTTGCTTAAGGGAATGTTGTGGTTAGTTTTGATCTTCTATCCAAAACACTAAAACTTTTTTCATATCAGCAATAAGGCTGTTTCACATTCTTATTATTCATGTCTTCATTGGAGTAGCACTTTGAATTTCCTTCAAGAGCTTTCCATTGCATTCATAACATAGCTAACTAGCCTAAGAGGCCTAGCTTTCAGCCTATCTCTGCTTTCAACATGCCTCCCTTAAAACACTTAATCACTTTTAGCTTTTGATTGAAAGTGAGAGACTACAACTCTTTCTTTCGCTTGAACACGGAGAAGCCATTGTAGGGTTATTAATTGACACAACTGCAATACTGTTGTATCTCAAGGAATAGGGAGGCCCAAGCAGAAAGAGAAAGACAGGAAACCGCCAGTCAGTGGAGCAGTCAAGAGCACATACAACATTTATTGACGAAGCTTGCCATTTTATGTGGCAACCCAAAACAAGTACAATAGTAACATCAAAGATTACTGATCACAGGCAACTATTACAGATATAATAATAATATTAAAATGTTAAATATTATGAGAGTTACCAAAACATGACACAAAGACACAAAGTGAGCACACCCTGTTAAAAAAAAAAAAAAAAAACTACCTGTAGACTTGTTCAACCCAGGGTTGTCACAAACCCTTAATTTGTGAAAAAAGCAGTTTCTGCAAAGTTTAGTAAGGCAAAGCACAATAAAATGATGTATGCTAGTATCTGATAAGAACTATACAGCAATTCTTATCCTCTTCCCTTTTCCCATAATATTTATTTTCTTCTCTACCTTTAGAGTTTTCTCTTTGTTGTGTTCAGCAAGTTGAGCGTGACATATTAGGGTGTGTATATGTGTTTGCCCATGTGCATGCTCATGTGTGTTTTAGTTTTTCTTCTGCTTAGTGATCTTTGAGTTTCATTTTTCCATTGTTTGTTATTTGTCATTGCTTTGGGGAAATTCTCGACCCTTATTTTCTTTAAAATTTACTCTGACATTTTCTCCCTCTCTTCTTCTGGGGTTCCAAGTAGATATACAATAGACTGCTTGATGTTATCTCAAAACTCTTGAATGCCTAGTATTGTTTTTATCTCACTTTTCGGTCCCTTTGTACTTCATCTTGTAAAATTTCTATTAATCTGTTTGAGTTCACTGATTAATTTCTTAGTTGTGTTGAGTCCACTGATGAACCCATGATAACATTCTTTATCTATGTTACCACGGTTTTTATTTCCTGTCATTTCCATGTGATTCTTTCTCACAGTTTCCATCGCTCTCCTGAAATTACCCATCTGATCTTGCACGTTGCCCACCTTTCCAGTGGACCCCTCAGCGTATTGATCATAATTATTTTAATTGCCATGAGTCTAAAATCTATGTCATATTTGTGTCTGATCCTCTTAATTGCTTTATATTTGGAAGTGAGTTTTTTCTTGTCTTTTCATATGTCTTCCGATTTTTTTTTGATAAAAGATGACCTGTTTAAGATAGTAGAGACTGAAGCAAATAATTTGTGCAAGGAATTGTGCACACTTTTCCTTCTATTGGTCTTTGGTGTGGAGTTTTGTTAATTTTATCAGGTTTTAAGCTGGTTTTGAGGTCGATTAACATTACCATTATCCCCAGTGCACTATCGACTCTAATTTTTTTTTTTTTTTTTTTTTTTTTGAGACAGAGTATCGCCCTGTCGCCTGGGCTGGAGTATAGTATAGCGATCTTGACTCACTGCAACCTCCATCTCCCGGGTTCAAGTGATTCTTCTGCCTCAGCCTCCCAAGTAGCTAGGATTACAGGCACCCACCACCATATCCAGCTAATTTTTTGTATTTTTAGTAGAAACGAGGTTTCACCATGTTGGCCAGGCTGTTCTCAAACTGCTGACCTCGTGATTCTCCCACCTCAGCCTCCCAAAGTGCTGGGATTATAGGCGTGAGCCACCGCGCCCAGGAAGACTCTAAATTTTACTGACATTAGCATGTGTGTAGGGTTGTGTATGGTAGGAGGTGCTGCGCGGAGGGTCTTTCTCAATATCAGTTCCAGGCTTAGATTTAGAACATCTTTTACCTTGTTTCTCAGAGACAGCTTGCTTCTTAAAGCTCCCTCATCAGTATTACAGTCTTATTTACACTTGATGCTTGTTAGCAAGATGATTGGGGTAGTGTTCTGTTCTCTGAAATTCTGATTAAATCTTAGGCAGATAATTTGTCCCTCAGTCTCAGGGATATGACCTTCACAAATATTCTTTCCCCTCTTGTCACTGTAGCTCTGAGCCCAGCTGGCATTCCTGCCCCTCATTCAGGATAGAGGCTTTTTGTTGCTGTTGTTTCTTTTTCTTTTGCCAGTGCTGTTTGGGTGGCAATTTGGTGGCCCTTTCACCTACAGTCTGAAATTTCTATTCCAAAGAGAGGAGAGGAAAGCAGTGTCTGAGCAGTCTCACGACCCCTCTGCAGTAGCTGCTCCCCTCCCTCAGGTCTGCACCATGAGGGATGTTTTCTTAGGACTTTTCTGTCTTACATATAAGCTTCTGAAGAGTTTCATAGAGGACAGTCATACAACAGGGCACTAACAACTTTTATATCTGCAATCCCTAGGCGCTTCATACTCTCCATACTTGACCTCGATCAATTTGTCAATTACTGTAGCTGAATTCTTCTTATTGGTGTTTGCCACACATAACCAAGTGCGTACATCCCGCCCCTCTCTGTAGGTGCCTGTTTGTCTCCAGATTTTTGTCTAGTTGGTTGCCTTGAGACTTCACCTTTCTGATGGATTCAGAAAAATTGCAAACTTGAAGATTTCTGTCTTTTGTCTTTTAAGTTTGAGATCGACATTTTCCATCTTTCTTCATCCTTCAGTGGAAACTGGAAGTGCCAGTGAGATTCTAATTGCCAAGTTCTTGGTAACTGTCAACTAAATCAGCTACCTTGCCTTTGCTATTTCTGGGACATCTTATTTTTTAAATATTTCCTATTAGTTTTATTTGTTGACATTTTCCTCCCTCTGGCCATCTCCTTTGTCTTGATGTCCCTAGAGTTCTGTCATAAGCTCTCTTTTCCTTTCTATAAACTCAACAACAATGCCATCTATGCAAATGTATTCAGCTATCATCTTTAATGACATTTAAATCTCTAACTATATCTGAGGTCATCCTCAAACCTCCTGAACTTCTCTCTTCCTGGATATCAAAGGAACTCTAAATATAACTAGAAGTAAGCTTATTTTCTGTTGTTGTTGTTCTTCCCCCTGCACATCCTATCTTGGTGAATAGCAGCAAAACTCATCTATTCTAAATGCAAAACCTATGTTTCACCTAAGATTCTTTCCTCTCTTTAACTCCACATATCTAAACAGGCCCCAAGTCTTCAAACTTCTACTTCATTAACTTCCTTAATCATAAGTCCAACATAAGAAACCAGTCGCTACTTTGTTAAAGCAGAGCATTATCATCTTTTACCTAACCAACTGTATAGGGCCCCATTTGGCCTTTCTAATGTTAATTCTGCCACCCTTCAAACATCCTATACAACTTCCTAAAATATGTCTACAATGAAAACTATAAAACATTGATGAAAAAAATTAAAGAGGGCACCAAAAAATGGAAAGATATTCCATGTTTATGGTTTGGACTTATCCATATTGTTCAATTGTTCCCCAAACAATAATATACATTGTGAATGTATATTCATAATGCAAACCCTATCAAAATACCAACGACATCCTTCACAGAAATAGAAACAATATCCTGAAATTTAAATGCAATCACGAAAGACCCAGAAACCAAAGCAATCTTGAGCAAACAGAACAAAATTGGAGACATCACATTATCTGATTCAAATTATACTACAAAGCTATAGTCTCAAAAACAGCATAGTACTATCATAAAAACAGACACATAGAGCAATGGAACAGAATAGAGAACTCAGAAATAAATCTGCACATTTATAGTCAACTCACTTTTGACAAAGGTGCCAAGAATATACATTAAGAAAAGTTCATTTTCTTCAATAAATGGTACTGGGAAGATTGGATATCCATATTCTGGAAAATACAACAGACTCATCTGTCCTGCCATACATAAAAACCAAATAAAAATGGATTAAAGATTTAAGTCTAATACCTAAAACTATGAAACTACTAGAATAAAACATTTGGAAAAAACTTCAGAACATTGATCTAGACAAAGATTTCTTGAGTAAGATCTCAAAATCACAGGCAAGCAAAGAAAAAATGGACAGATGGGATCACATCAAGCAAAAAGCCTTTTGCACAGCAAAGAAAACAATCAACATAGTGAAGAGATAAACCACAGCAAGGGAGAAAATATCTGTAAACTACACATCTGACAAGGAATTAATAACCAGAATATATAAGGAGCTCAAATAACTCAATAGAAAAAACAAAACAAATTTCAAATTTCCCAATCAGAAATAAGGAAAATATTGGAATAGATATTTCTCAAAAGAAAACATATAAATGGCCAACATTTATATTAAAAATGCTCAAAATCAATCTTTCGAGGACATAAAAATCAAAACCATATGAGACGTGATTTCACCCCAGTTAAAGTGGCTTTTATCAAAAAGACAGGCAACAGATGCTGGCAAGGATGTAGAGAAAGGGAAATATTTATACACTGCTGGTGGGAATGTAAACCAGTGCAGCCACTATGAAGAACAGTATGGAAGTTCCTCAGAAAACTAAAAATAGGTCAACCATATGTGATCCAGCAATTCTGCTGGTATATTTCCAAAAGAAAGGAAATCAGGATATAGAAGAGATAGTTGTACTCTTATGTTACTGCAGCACTGTTCACAATAGCCAAGATATACAATGAATCTAAGTGTCCATTAATAGGAGAATGGATTTAAAAATGTGTACATATACAAAGTGGACTATTATTCAGCCATAAAGGATGAAATCCTTTCATTTGCAGCAATATAGATGGAAGTAGAAGACATTATGTAAAGTGAAATAAGCCACGGATAGAAAGACAAATATTGCCTGTTCTCACTCACATGTGGGTGCTAAAAAAAAATAAACTCATGGAGGTAGAGAGTAAATGATGATTACCAGATATTGGGAAGGGTAGTGGGGAGAGGTACATAAAGAAGAGATTCTTAACAGATACGGAAACAGAGTTAGACAGAAAGGATAAAATCTAGTGTTCAGTAGCACCATAGGGCAATTATACTTAATAATTTATTGTATATTCTAAAAGAACTAAAAGAGTGGAGTTGGAATGTTCTTAAGATAAAGAAGTGATAAGTGTTTGAGGTGATGGATATCCTAATTAATCTGTTTTGATCATTACACAGTATGCTTTTTATCAAGATAGCACATACATTCCATATATACAATTATTATGTACCCAGAATAATTAACAGTTTAGAAAATAAATTGGAATTTTTTCTTTTCAAACTTCAGTAGTTCCATTCCATCTGTGGATAATATCTAAGGGTATTAATAGCCTGGTCACTTTTTAACCCCTAACTATTTTTTTTTTTTACTACTCCTCTCACCCTAAACTTTAGGAATGCCAAAACATAGGTTATTTTACGCTTTTTAAAATTTTGCTCAAATTATTATATGCTGTTCCTCTGGCAGGCATCTAAAATATCTGAACTTAGCTCAAATGTCACATTCTCTATGAAGCCATTTCAGAGATTTTCTTTCTTTTATAATCCATGTGTGATTTCTATTATAGCATCATTAACACTGCTATTATAGCATCATTAATAATGAATTTCCTAATAAATATGAAATTTAATAATGCTAGTTACAGCTCAACATAGAGAAGATAGTCAGTTACTTCAATTTGTTGCAGTTTACATATAACTATAAAGAACATTGAAAAATCTATTAATATTCAGCCATTGTGGAAAGCAATTTAGTGATTTCTCAAATAAGTTAAAATAGCACTTCCATTCAACCCAGCAATCCCATTATTGCACATATACCCAAAGGAATATAAATTGTTCTACCATAAACACGTATGTATATGTTCATTGCATCACTATTCACAATAGCAAAGACATGGAATCAACCTAAATGCCCGTCAATGGTAGACTAGATAAAGACAATGTGGTACATATACACCATAGAATACTATGCAGCCATTAAAAACAAAACCATGTCTTTTGCAGCAACATGGATGGAGCTGGAGGCCATTATGCTAAGCAAACTAACACAGAAACAGAAACCAAATGGCACATGTTCTCATTTATATGTGGGAGCTAACCATTGAGTCCACATGGACAAAAAGAAGGGAACAACAGACACTGGAGCCTGCTTGAGGGTGGAGTGTGAGAGGAGGGTGAGGACTGAAACTCTACCTAATAGGTACTATGCTTATTATCTGGGTGATGAAATAATCTGTACATAAAACCCCCATGAAACAGAATTTACATATATAACAAACCTGCACATGTACCTTTGAACCTAAAATAAATGTTATTTTTAAAATCTATTAATATAAATAATACTATCAACAGCAGAAAGCAACAACTTTATCCAGATTTCCCATGTCATGTACATTACCCATTTTCTTTCCTCTTTACACTATGTAGTGTATCATTTGACCCTTTTCAAAACTAACAACAAAATCTGCCAAAAAGAATACTGTTCACTTGAAGATATGCCAAGCTGTGTTTTTCTCAACAAAACGCCATAAGATTATTTTTTATAGTCTTCATTTTGACTTTCAGTTTTTCCAAGTCTTTATCTACTTTTATAAACATTTGCACACATTTATACAAACATTGTAAGCATTTATAGAAAATTACAAAGGTCAAGGCCGGGCGCGGTGGCTCACGCCTGTAATCCCAGCACTTTGGGAGGCCGAGGCGGGTGGATCACGAGGTCAGGAGATCGAGACCATCCTGGCTAACACGGTGAAACCCCGTCTCTACTAAAAATACTAAAAATTAGCCGGGCGTGGTGGCGGGCGCCTGTAGTCCCAGCTACTCGGGAGGCTGAGGCAGGAGAATAGCTTGAACCCGGGAGGTGGAGCTTGCAGTGAGCCGAGATCGCGCCACTGCACTCCAGCCTGGGCGACAGAGCGAGACTCCGCCTCAAAAAAAAAAAAAAAAAAAAAAAAAGAAAATTACAAAGGTCAATAAACAACTCTAGATCGATCAATTTTGCTATTTAATTAATCAATTTGTTGAGCAATATTTAGTAAAAGACCTTTTATAAAGGTCTATGAATCTGCAGTACAGTTTGGGGAGTAAGAACTCACGCACCATTTCAGGAAGCTGATTATTTGGGACATAAAGGGACTGAGAAGAAAGAGTAGTTTTGTATGCTTTTGTAGATTACCCAGATGACCTATAAAGAGATTTTTGGGAAGCTCTGTGAAATCCTTTAGCCAAGTTTACTCTGGCAGCAGCAACCCTTGCTGCCTTCGCTCTGAGTGCTTTGGCTCCAACTTTGGGGAAGTAGGGAACTATTTTTATTTCCCAATGGCTTCCACACTGGAATTCCCTGACCAAGAGACTTAAAAATCCATCAAACTGGCTTTTTCTCCAAAGTAAAAAATGTTGCACCAAAATATTATAACTTCCGATCTCTAAGACTGCTTATAATGAACATTCTCCAGATGTAGAAGCATTAGAAGTTGTAGCTCTGTTATTTTTATTGTGGTTTTTAAATAACACAGTCATTCAGATTTGTTATTAATCATTTCAAATAGTCATTCCTTAAAATATTATCTTATGCTTATTAACCAAGACAATAAAAATGGAAACAAATAATATATTAGTCAGTAACTACTGCTGTACTAATAACACACTACATAGCACTAAACAAACACAATATTTTCTTAAAAATGAGACTAGTATTCAGCATACTGTTCTTTTCCTGTTGTGTCTAATTTTGTTTTGCAAATTCTAAAATTTGTTAGTGAATATTTCTTGTTCATATGGAACCATCTTTGAATATTATATCATTGCTGCACCTCACTAATGATTTAGTGGACTTATAAATCATTAGAAACACTGATCTGGTTGATGATGCATTTGAGTAATACATCATGAGGAAAAGGTGCTTCAATGATCTATTACTCTAAAGATGATGCTGTGTAGAATCAAATCCAGGAACACTTTCAGTTACTGCAGAGAATCCCTGCTCTGGAGAGGGCTTCACTTAAAAAAATTCACTATCTTTTGGCTAAGCTTTAACCCATTGTTAAATATTTTGTCATTTCACTCTATTTGTTTCCAAAAGCAGACATTCAGACAAATATATCATAGTATAGAGTGAAAATTATTTTCTTTCTTCATCAAGAAATGCATTGACAAAAACATTTTGGATTTTCATTGAATATTAAGTTTCTATATCTCTTAGTGATACTATATGAGATCATACAATACAGAAATGTTTTTATCCTCAATATTAATCATCATTTTGCATACTCTAAAATAGCAATACTAGAATTATGTGACTCTGGAGATACATTCACAATCACTATTAACCAAGAGCCAGAAGACTACTGTGTGAACTGTAGTCTTTAAAACAGAGTAACTTAATAAGAAGTTCTCAGAGATCATTCAATTGAATTTTGAGCCCTATACGTTTAAGATATAGTTTATTAATCTTCTAATTTTTCATTGTTTTCAAATATTATTCTACTCTTAATTTTCTACATGTGAGAAATAGAATGTATTTTTATAATAACTCATTAAGTAATAGACTCAAACTCTAAAATTGAATAGACAGTGCTTTATTTTCTATTTTTTAATAAAAATAATCAATCTGACAAACTAAATGAGCACTTTATACACTTTTAATATTAGTATAAAATGATACCATCAAAACCTTATACAGATGCCTTACTCTATGTTGTGAAAAGAAAGTTCTGAGTTTTGCAGATTCGTTCTCTGATTCGGATGCCTATTTAATTAATTTGATTAATCACTGCTCTAAAATAACTCAATGCCTTGGATTTTAGAAAAATTGACCCAATAGTCCCAAAGAAGGGATAAATCTCTTTTATTTTCCTCCAATATACTCCACTCCCACCCTTCCTAATCCAGGACCCATCTAATTTTTGCCCAAAGCTGGTAGGCAGAAAACATATTCATTATATTTAGGACAAATCCTGGTCTCTACTCAAAAAGAAATAACTGACTCCTTGACCCACAGTGGACAGTTACTGTAGCCAGAAGGTATAGTTTTCAAGAGTGCTAGTAATACAGTGTTAAATCACACGTGTACATTTACAATCTCAGACACATGCTATTTAGCCCTGGTAATATCTCCTGTGTTGGGGGAAGAGAACATCATACTGACCCACCTCCCGCTGCAATAGTCCAGTACCACTCACAGTCTTCTCTCAGTATGTAGCACATCTTGTAAGAATAAGCAATAGTTCTTTGGCATAGGACAGCTCAAATTCAGATTAACAAAAATAACATAATTTGTTTTATGTAATCTAAAGAGTCTTAAGTACGTCATAAATTTGCATCTATTTCTCTCATGAAGCAGAACACTTAACATATTTATAAATTGCCCATTTGGTTTACCTTCAAACCCCTCTAACTTTTCCAAGGACAATAAAGGGTACTTACTTTAAATCTGTTTCATTAAACAACCTGATAAAGTGATTTTCCCAGTATAAAGAAGCCCTTAGCTCCAAAAGGTAAATTCCAAACATTTTTTTGGATGGTATAAAATGCTTATGATTTTGAAATTGGCAGTTTTTCCTGCTAGGCCTTACGGGATGTCTCATTATACAAGCTTCAGGAAAGAAATTTAAACTTATTTGAAAAAAAGAAAAAAAAACTAAGAATGCTTAACAAAGCACAATAATTCCATTCTAGTGAAATATTAAACAAATACTTCAAATTATAGGAAAATCTCCCCTCAAATATATTCATTGATATATTACTGAAAATATGAAATAATATAAACAAGCTTAGTATCCAACAATAGGGGAATAAAGGCATACCCCAAGGAAGATCGGAAGATCTTTCCAACTAGCGTTTTCTAAAAAGAATGTCTTCTGGCTTTCGATATTGAAACTTCATATAATACATTTTTCTTTTATTATAATGTTTTCCAGTCATCATTTATAGAGGTAAATTTTATATTTATCTCTGTAAAACACGATACACCATTTTTAAGCAAAATTTGGGGTAAATCTTACTACATTTTAAGTACATCTGTACCACGGTCACACATTTTGTAAACCATACTGAATATCAGCAAAAAGCTGTTGCATTGTGGATGTGGCTGGCCATAGGATTGGCATCTCAGGGTTGCATCCAGTGTGACACTGAGCTTTCCTTAAAAAAAATTCGATATTGTTTTAGCACAAGATAAAAAGCTTATAACTGCACTTAACGAGAATGAAGTCAAAGTCCCATTTTGCAACGTTTTTATCTTAAGTGCCCATTACCTCCATGAAGATTTAGCAAAGCCTTCCTCTTCAATAGTTTCCACAGACATCTCTGTCATCACTTCCTCTGAGACTCATGATTTGTCTGAAGTAAGACTTTGATCATCATCTCAACTTCACCATTACATCTGTAATCAGTGACAATGAAGTGTCAACCATCCTTACCATCTTTCTTCTGAATTTTCTTTAATTTTTAAGGCTTCACTTCATTAGTGAGCAAACAGTTTATTTCCAGATATTACCTGGTTTTTACTGTGAAATGTGCATTTCCATTATAAATTTTGTTATTGCTTTGTGTTCTTTGCTGGGCTGTATTATAAGTGTTTATCAAATGACATGCAAACTCTACAAGAATAGCATTTAAATTGTTTATCAGCAACTTTATCAACTGTCCAGTGTATGAGATGTTTTAAAAATACTTCTAACATAAGAGTTTGTTTTTTGCCCATCATCAAGTTCAGCATGGATTTGAAGGGAGTTCTGCTATCATTTAACCATTCAGACGCCCAGGTTCATAGAGATATGTTTATGAACAGAATTGTATCCTGCCCAGAATTCATATGTTGCAGCCGTAACCCACAGTACAAACTGTATAGGCCACACTTTGCTTTATTTTATGTTAATTGATTGTATTTGGCAGATATTTCTTTTTTAAAACAAAATTGAAGATTTCTGACAACCCTGATCAAGAAAGTCTATTGGCATCATTCTTAAAACCACATGTGCTTACTTTGTGTCTCTGTGTCCCTGAGCCATAAAAATATTGAAATAAGGCCAATTAATAAAACTACCATGACCTCTAAGTGTTCATATGAAAGGAAGAGTCACACATCCCTCACTTTCAATCAAAAGCTAAAAATGATGAAACTTATTGAGGAAGGAAAGATGAGACTGACTGAAAGCTAGGCCTCTTGTGTCAAACAGCCAAATTTTCAATGTAAAAGGAAATTTCTTTGCAGTATTTGACTCCAGGTTATAAAGCTAAAATATAAAATGTACTACACATAAAGTCTGTACTGTAATTAGCAAATGTGCTTCTTACACAGGTATGGGTTAGAAATTATGGAACTAATTTATATGTATATTAAATTGAACATATAAATATGCTGTAGATAATGATAGCTAGCCTTCTCATTGTTGAAGAAAGAGGTTACAAATAAGACAGAAGAAAAGAATTCTGTGTTGCTGGATTGGAATTGGAGGAAGCAGTGCGATCTCATGGTTTTAAATTATTGATAAAGATAGTATACCAGTTTCCCATTACTGCCGTATGAAATTAGCATAAATGTAGCAGGTTATGACAACAATGATTTGTTATTTTATAGTTCTGAAGGTCATAAGTCCAAAAGGGCTAGGTTAATATCAAGGTGTTTGCAGGGCTGCATTTTCTTTTAGAAGATCTAGGAGAAAATCTAACTTGCTTGCCAGTTCCAGCTTCCAAAGGCTGTCTGCATTCCTTGGCTTGTGGCTCCCTTCCCCTATTTTCAAAGCCATCAGTATAGCATATTCAAATTTCTCTTCAATTCTGACCTTTCCTTCCCCTGTCTTCATTTATAAAAACCCTTTTGATTACATTAGGTCTACCCAGATAATCCCTCCCCACTCAAGATCCTTAACATATCACATAAGTCTCTTTTGCCACGTATGGTAACATATTCACAAAAGGCTGGGTATTAGGATGTAGACATCTTTAGGAGGCCTTTCTTCTGCCTACACAGATAGACAGGTCAGAAATAAATCTCCATATGTATGTATCTGCACAGGTCAAAATTTCTCTCTCTAGATATATTTTCAAGCTTTGACTGCTGAGAGGGCCTGGCAACAGAGATACCACAATAGCAAACAACACATCTCCACCTCAGATCTTAGTTCTGCAATAACATTCTTCAATGAAAAGAGCTCAGAGCCTTTGAAGAAGTTGTTGATTTCAGAGCTGTAGCACTGAAAACACAAGTTGAGCCTAGAACATTCTGTGGTGCTTCCAAAATAGAAAAGTTATCCAAAATAACGGAGGCATAGTAGAAATCAATCTGAAAGAAACCCCATTGGCCAAAACTGGAAATAACTTAACAACAAAATAAATAATGATTGTATTGGATTACAATCTAGAAAGTAAAACATATACCTATGTGTCTATTCTGAATGAAGCTGCCAGTTAAAATATAAGACACACAAATTTTAATTGCAGCTAAACAATGTATGAAAGTATATTTCAAATATACATGGGACATACTTATACTAAAATTTATTTGCTGCTTGGCTGAAATTAAAATCTAACTGGGTGTTCTGTATCTTCATTTATAAAATTAGGCAATCACAATCCTGATATAAATAAATAGATGATTGATAGATATAAGTAGATGAATGATAGAAAGATAAATAAGCAAAGACAGTATTTTATTGCAGAAGGATTCTGATTAACGACTATAAGCAAAATGAAAGAAACAGAAAATCACCAATAGAACACCATAGAAATATTTGTCTCAGAGAAGATTAAGTTGATGGCTATTAAAATCAGTGGGTTAAAAGTCTGTGGAGAAACAAGATACAAAGTCCCAAAAAGACTCCCCCAAGGTATTTATTAACCAGAAAGCAAACAATGGCAACTCTAGGTTGATTTATCCCCCCATAAAATATTCCCATCTTCTAACCCCAGGTACCTATGAATGTGATATTATTTGAAATGGGGTCTTAACAGATATAATTAAGTATCTTGATATGAAATCCTGGATTTAGGATAGACATTAAATCCAATCACAGTCATATGCTGCTTAACAACATTTCAAACCAAAACAGACTGCATATGCAATGGTGGGCCTATAAAATTATAACAAACCAGAAAATTTCCCACTGCCTAGAGCCATCCTAGCCATCGTAAAGTCATAGTGCAATGCATTACCATGTGTTTGTGGTGACGCTGGTGTGTAGTGTTTATGAAGTCTACAGTAGTGTACACCTGTGTCCTAGGCATTCTAATTCACTCACCACTCACACACTGACTCACTCAGAGCAGCTTCCAGTTCTGCAAACTCCTTTCACGGTAAGTTCTCTCCACAAGAGTACCATGTTTATCTTTTATACTATGTTTTGACTGTTTCTTTTTTATGTTTAGATACACAAGTACTGACAATTATGTTACAATTTCCTATAATATTCAGTACAGTAACATGCTGTACAGGTTTGTAACCTAGAAGCAACAGGCTATGCCATATAGCCTAGGTGTGTAGGAGGCTATACCATCTAGGTTTGTGTAACTTCATTCCGTGATGCAATTTTCAGAATGTATCCCTGTCATTAAGTGACATATGACTATACTGATGTCTTTATAAGGAGAGGAAAACTGAAGACATGGGGTTTGCATCCTGGAAAAGAAGGAAACATTAGGGAGAAAAAGAATGAAATCTGAATAAAGTCTTTAGATTAGTTAATAGTATTATGACAATGGTAATACTATTTCCAAGTATTTCTTTTAATATTTATCAAACAAATATTAGAATATTTACCAAATTACTAAGTATTTATTTTAGTAACTATACTATAGATACATCAACCTTTAGGAAAGTGGGGAATAAGGTACAAGAGACATCTCTACTATATTTCAACTCTTTTGTAAGTGTATTTTTTTGAAAATACAAAGTATCAAATAAAAATTTCATTGTTGAGAACTAACTGAGCAGTTTCATTTGGGTGTTACCGTTAGAAACAAGACTACCCTAATTGCTTTTAACTGGGGTATAGGATAGGAGAGTCAGAGTACTATGGACTGAATTATTTGCCCTCAAAATTTATATGCTGAGATTCTAACCCCTGTACCTCAGAAGAGAGGACCTTTAAAGAGGTAACTAAGTTAAGAGGAGCCCATTAGGATGGGCTCTGATCCAATCTGACTGTTGTCATAAGGATAGGAAGACACTGGAGAATCACCAAGAGAAAAGACCCCATGAGGACACAGTGGAAAGGCAGCCACTTGCAACCCAAGGAGAGAAGCATCAGGAGAAAGGGAACCTGCCGACACCTAGTTCTTCGGTTTCCAGTTTCTGGAAATATGAGAAAATCAATTTCTGTTGTTTAAGCAGCTCAGTTTGTGGCAGGTTGTTACGGCAGCCCCAGCAAACAACTGCACAGCTAGTACAACCTCTTGCCCATGGAAGCTGTGGTGGAATCTATGCAGGCTTTGTAAGTTGGCATCTCCCAATTTCCACTTGTTTATCTATATTTGAAGAATAATACTTATATTTAAGCCTGTTATGATTATCAGAAACACTACAGCTAACAGCATTTGTTTTTTTTATGAAGAGAGAAGCAATTTTTTGCTAAGCATGAAAGGGGGCATTCAAGTTCAGAGCTTGAGGGGCAGAGTGAACGTTTTGAAGAGACATGACCAGAAACAGGAGATCAAAGAGTAGACATAAAATAAAGTATAATTCCAATGAACTCCATGACTAAATAACATCCCCAAGTAGTTAATTTGCTTGTATCAAAATCTAATTACAAATGCCCTTTGTGCCATTTGTAATTCAAGTTTCTTTTTGTCCTTTTACAAAGCAAATCAAATATGCAATATATATTTATTATAGGTTGGCCTCTAAAAGTTAGACAATGGAAGCCTTCAGATATTTGACACCGAGTTATCTAATTAGTGTCAGTAAAACTTAAAATATACACAATTCACATTAGATAATGTATGTTAAGAGAGAACTTTCAGAAAAAGGCTAAATTGTTAACTCCCATATAAAAAGAACATATGTTAAAGATTGTATTTAACTCATGAGGGAAGCAGGCAGATGTTACCAATGGTTCAAAAGAGAATCTGAAAATGGAAACAATTATAGATCAGGAATATTAAAATGCAAATGCATATGAGAGAAAAGTAGTTTTTCCTCTTCGTAGGAGGAAGACAACTGAACCTCCACCAGCCAGGATAGAATTTACATGTCTGTCAATGACATACAACTTAAAAAAGTAAAAAAATCACTCAAGAGATAATGAAAGACTTGAATCAGATAACTTGAATCAGTGTCCTCCCAACAGTGCATATACATTTTTCTTTTTTTTTTTTTTTTGAGACGGAGTCTCGCTCTGTCATCCAGGCTGGAGTGCAGTGGTGCGATCTTGGCTCACTGCAAGCTCCACCTCCCAGGTTCACACCATTCTCCTGCCTCAGCCTCCCGAGTAGCTGGGACTACAGGCGCCCGCCACCACACCCGGCTAATTTTCTCTGTTTTTAGTAGAGATGGGGTTTCACCATGTTAGCCAGGATGGTCTGGATCTCCTGACCTCGTGATCTGCCCGCCTCGGCCTCCCAAAGTGCTGGGATTACAGGCTTGAGCCACCGCGCCCAGCCCATTTTTCTTTTGGAAGCATAAATTTCTTTCTACATATTTAGACAGAGGTCCTAATGTATCTGGAATTGGTTCCTCCCAGTGGGTTCTTGGTCTCGCTGACTTCAAGGATGAAGCCGTGGACCCTTCTGATGAGTGTTACAGTTCTTAAAGATGGTGTGTCCGGAGCTTGTTCCTTCAGATGTTCAGATGTGTCCGGAGTTTCTTCCTTCTGGTGGGTTTGTGGTCTTGCTGACTTGAGGAGTGAAGCCACAGACCTTCGCAGTGAGTGTTACAGCTCTTAAAGGTGGCATGTCCGGAATTGTTCGTTCCTCCCGGTGGGTTCGTGGTCTCGCTGACTTCAGGAGTGAAGCTGCAGACCTTCCCGGTGAGTGTTACAGCTCATAAAGGTAGTGCAGACCCAAAGAGTGAGCAGCATCAAGATTTATTGCAAAGAGCGAAAGAACAACGCTTCCACAGCGTGGAAGGGGACCCCAGCAGATTGCTGCTGCTGGCTCGGTGGCCAGCTTTTATTTCCTTATTTGGCCTGGCTCATGTCCTGCTGACTGGTCCACTTTACAGAGCGCTGATTGGTCCATTTTACAGAGTGCTGATTGGTGCCTTTTTACAGAGTGCTGATTGGTGCGTTTATAAACCTTTAGCTAGATACAGGGCGCTGATTGGTGTGTTTACAATCCTTTAGCTAGACAGAAAAGTTCTCCAAGTCCCCACACGACCCAGAAGCCCAGCCAGCTTCACCGCTCACTAACATGCTGTTTCTTTAATGAAATGTTGGTGATACGTCAAGGTCAGGATATTTTGGGGTATTCATAGGCCAAGAAAGTTAAAAATAGTTCCAGTGTGGCACATCCTCATGACTTCTGAAGAAGCTTCTCATGTGGGTCTCTTTTAGTCAGCTATTTTTCTTCCTACAAAATGCTCAACAGTTTAGATATTTATGGTATAACCTCTATAGAGCCCTGTTCTGAATCTTATTAAAAGATATGAAATAAGCCTGAATGTAGACATCTAAATATAAAAGTGTATGTAAAAATTTTAATTATTCAACTAGAGAATCAGTATGTGTTTTTGCTCTTTGAGTAACATTCTAAAGTGAGTAAAAAAGATGGCTTGGAAAATAGACCCTAATAGAAAGGTTAAACTAGTTAGTTTGCCTTTTGTTTTCATTTCTGCTTTAGTCTGGGAGAATCAGTAGACCTAAAATAAGTCTTTGAAAGACACCAAAATGTGCATTGTAGTAAATTATTTTCCATAGCTACAAAGGGCAGAAAAATAGATCAGTTCAGATTTCTTATGAAAAATGCACATTAGAATACATAGATATAGTGGTGTTAATTTTTAAACAGCTTACTGAAGGAAGTTATTGATATCCCTTCCTTGCTTTAGAGTCTAAAAAAGAACCATTTGCCGTTTATCTAAAGTGGCCTAAAAATAAATAGAAAATGAGTAAAAAATAGGAATCACCTAGGAAATTGTATAAATATTGCAAAGAACCAGCTCAGATTATTCAGACTCAATAGGTAAGCAGTGAAGCCCAAGGAGTAGAATTTTTATGACGGTTTTCACGTCATTTCAATGTACCTCTAGGTGTGGAATCAACTTCACAAGTTGTCCTCAGCCCAGTTTTATTCTGACATATCATCCTATTAACCTCTCATAGCATTCGATATAAATAATTCTGTGCAATATAGCTTCATGTGAACAGTGAAGTGGGAAAGGCAGAAATGTACCAGTAATTCCTGGATTTTCAAGTTTCAGAAAACTATTACAATCCAAAATACAAAACGTATGTACCTGGAAGAGGAGATAAGGATATCTTCAGTCGGGTGCCTTCTCCTGTTTTCAGTACGCATTAACTAATAATCTATCCGTAGGCCCTAGAGACCCTGGCAATTGCCCTGGAATATTGGCAACCTGGCTCTATCTTGCTATATTGTATTTTTACAATGTTCTTATTTTATTCATTAGTTTTAGCAGGTCACAATAATTTGCTTTGCTATTTATAGGCACTCAGGATACATTCACCTACTTTGCTGATAATGAAGTACTTTCTGTTTTACCAAATATCAGACTCTTGCATTTAAAATGTTTGTCTACATATCCCCTTTAGTACTTCTTTTATTTGCTCCGAAAGTGACCATTTTTTTAAATTTTATATTTTTAAAAAAGAACAAACTCTTACAGGTCCCATTTAATGAAGAAGTCATTGTAACAGATAAAAATTTTCCATCTTCAATTTTGCTCAGATAGTACCTGTTTTTAAAATGTAACAGTGAATAGT
The DNA here is from genome assembly GCF_029281585.2 of Gorilla gorilla gorilla. Classification (NCBI taxonomy): domain Eukaryota; kingdom Metazoa; phylum Chordata; class Mammalia; order Primates; family Hominidae; genus Gorilla; species Gorilla gorilla. Next base: position 17,296,593 of record NC_073230.2, read on the forward strand.
TCACCTGGGAAAGTAAATGTTTAACTGAAGATTTTTCATCATTACATGTATTCAGAACAACACAATTATTAAAGGGAACTAACCAATTTTTTTAATTTAGTGAATTTGGAAGGTTTTTTTCTTGCCCATTGTTTGTCAAGATCACTTAAGAGATGAAAAATAACATAGTGCCAGAAGGACAGAAACATTGAAAGGGAATGAGCAGTTTTGACAATAATAATAGATGAGTGTTTTGTGAAAATAGGTTATAGGTTTATCATTAATATTAAAGCTGCAACTCAAAATAAATGGGCACAATTTACAATAATCATTTACCAAAATTACACATACATAGAAGACTTTTCTATCTCCAATAATCTCAAACTGGAGAGAACTGAAGTTAACATTTCAATGAGAATGAACTTCAGTGTAGAACCACACTACAGTTGTGACTAACTTGGACTCAAATGAGATTCAACTGAGTTGTTATTATTCCATCCAGGGTAACTTCACCTCAAATCCTCCCTGGACATGCAAGAATATTTTGGTAAAATAATAATAATAAATAAATAAATAAATAAAACTTACCAAATAAAAATGTCTTTCCTGGCTCTAAATTTAGTTTTTTCCTATACTTGTAAGGAAAACAGACCCCAAAGTGGCTAAGACCAGATCTGATATTAGAGGGAAGAAATGAGCTTATTTATGTAAAGTGCATAGCCCAGTTCCTAAATGACAAGGAATCACTTCATGGTAGTTATTGTTTATATTTGTTAATATTCACCATCTTTTCTTTGCTAAAAATTGCCTTATGTAAACAAACGAACCAATAAAACTAAGAGACAAACAAAAGAAAAAATCTTCCTGGATAAACTCTCTGGGAAGCCCTGCCACTGGGATTGTACTGCCCACATACCAACATTGCATCTCCAGGAAGGTCCACACCATTCCCATTGAACCTTATTTATTTTATACTAAAAAATAAGTAGCTCTCCAAAAATATAAGTAGTTTTTGACTGAAAATTATTTTAAGTGTATGGGTAAAAGTGTATGCACAATGGCTGAAATGAAATATGTACATATACAAAAAGAAAGTAGTTCTGAGAGTGAATGTATACGTGATTACATCTTATTCTGATTTTTTTTGTTAACTTTTCTTGTCCATTTATTTTCTATGCTTCCATAACAAATGACAACAAACAAAATGGTTTGAAACAACAAATTCATTACTTTACAATTCAGAAGATCAAAAAACCTAGTAGGCATGAGTCTCACTGGACTAAGATAAAGGTATTGGCAGGGTTGTGTTCCTATCTGGAGGCTCTAGGGGAGAGAATATCTTTAGTACTCTTTCAGGCTGTTAGCAGAATTCAGTACCTTGTAGCTGTAGGACCAAGGTTACCATTTTTTGCTGCATGTAAGCTGAAGGCTCTTCCTAGCTTCTAGAGGCTACCAGCATTTGTGACCCCCTTCTTCCATCTTCAAAGTTAGCAAGAAGGTGAAGGGGAGTCAAGTCCTTCTCGTATTGCATCTCTCAGATCCATCTTTCTGCCTTCTGCTACTACTTTTAAGGACTTAAGTGATTAAATTAGGCCCATCTGGATAACAACCCAGGATCAGGATAACCTGCCTATTTTAAGGTCAGGTGATACATAATCTGAATCCCATCTATAGCTTTGGTTCTCTTTGCCATCTAACTTAATAGAGTGACAGATTCTGGGGGATTAGGATGTGAACATTTTAGGGAATCATTACACTGCCTACAGACAGTAGGTAGGCTTTTGACAACAAACTTTCAGAGTAACAGAGCCCAAATTTTGTACACCCAGTATTGATTTTACCAACTTTACCCATCATCTCTTGCTGCCAATTTTACTCTCTCATTTCTATTTCCTATCTCTAACTAAATACCACAGTCTCTGCAATAAATCACAATTTCTCATGGTCACAACCACTGATTTTAGTTCTGCAAACAGTCTTACTATCTCTTCAATATTTTTCAACCCATTTCTGACTTTGAATATCCAATTACTGCTATAGTACAAACTCATTCTTTTCATTCTCTTTTTTTATATATATACTTTAAGTTCTAGTGTACATGTGCACAACGTGCAGGTTTGTTACATATGTATACATGTGCCATGTTGGTGTCTTGGTGTGCTGCAGAAAAATTTCTACACATTAGTGAGTATATTCTTTCTAAAATGATTTTGTCATACTATCATTTTCCTGGTGAAAACCTTTCATAAGTACACTGTTTTCCTAGGAAAATGTACTGCTTAGCTGTCCTCTTTTTCTCTCATCCTTTACTTGACTTTTCTATTCAACAGCCAAGACTTGGCTTATCTATCATTTCTTTGAGTAGGAATCCTCATTCTTCCATTCTGGGTAAGGTGCATCTTCTCATTCTTCTATACTTACCTCTCACAATATTTATCACACTGTTATCACCATAAATTTTCTTATCTATTTCTCTCAATGGATTGTAAGCTTCTTAAGAGCAAAGTTGTGCCTCTTATCTGACTTGAGTCCTTGAGTTCAGTTTAGAGCATGGCAACTAGTATGTATTAATATCCAATAAATATATGCTGAATGAATAATTAACAGTGATTAATATTATGTCTACCCTGTCTAGTCACATGGAATTCTTGAGGTTTCAGAGGCAAGGAATCTAGAGGACATTATGCTAAGTGAAATAAGCCAGACACAGAAAGAAAAATATTGCATGATCTCATTTACATGTAGAATCTAAAAAAATTCAAATATACAAAATAGAGGATAAAACGGGCATGGAGGCGGGAAAATGGGCGAGATGTAGATTCAAGATTACAAAGTAGCAGATATGTAAGATGAACAAGTCTAGAGATCAAACGTACAATATTAGAACTATAGTTAATAAAGTACTGTGTTTGGGATTCCTATCAGATGGATAGATTTCAGTAGCTCTTTCTATAAAAAGAAAAAATGAGTAACTATGTGAGATGATAAATATGTTAGTATGCTTCACTATAGTTAGTAACTCCTTTAACTATCTATATGTATTTCTTATATCATGTTATATACCTTAAATACACACGATAAAATTTAAATACATACGTACATAAAACAAAGAGGCAAAGTATGAGAAAATTATTTGGAAAACATATGCTACACTCATAGCGTTATACATTTTTTAATTTACAAATAAAAGATTTATTGCTAAGTATAATATATTAGCAGTCAATTTGCCTTGCTTTCCAGCACGTCTATACTTCGCAGAAAATTAAATATTTTAAAAGCTATTTTTAGAAACTTTATACTTGCCAATCTTTGTGTATTATGTAATAGTATTACATGTCAAACAAGGCAGAGAGATCTATTATGGTAAACCTACTTTCACATCTGCCTGGGGTCACAAGTCTCTTCCAGTACTAAGGCATGGACCATGTAGTGGGAATCCTGACATGCTGACAACATATTCCTATTAATTTAATAGTTGAATGAACGCCAGTTTAGAAATCAATGGATAGTTGCTCTATTGTATTTCAAACAACTGCTCCTCTGAAAGTGTTGAATATAGAGTTAAATAAAATCGGAGTACCAACACAAGTAGCATAAGAGATCTGTCTTTTTATGTGAGCTGTGGTCAAGCTTGGGAAAAAAGTTTAGTTGGTTATTAATCTAATTATATCGGAACACTCAGTAAGCATCAGAAAATTACTATTTTTTCATTATGCCTGGATTTTATGAATCTTTCCATATGTCCTTTTCAAACTAAAGGAAGGGTGATCCTGAAAACAATCCTTCCAAAAGTACAGTAGTCATTTACAAAATATAACAAAAAATAGATTTTTTTTTTTTTTTGAGATGGAGTCTCGCTATGTCGCCCAGGCTGGAGTGCAATGGCACGATCTCGGCTCACTGCAACCTCTGCCTCCTGGATTCAAGTGATTCTCCTGTCTCAGCCTCCCTAGTAGCCGGTATTACAGGTGTGCGCCACCATGCCTGACTAATTTTTTGTCTTTTTAGTAGAGATGGGGTTTCACTACGTTGGTCAGGCTGGTCTCGAACTCCTGACCTCAGATGATCCACCTGCCTCAGCCTCCCAAAGTGCTGGGATTACAGGCGTCAGCCACCATGCCCAGCCAAAATAGCGTTTCAATATACTAATAACTAATTAGAAAGCACAATGAAAATAAATTATAATTTTCACTAGCAATGAAAATGTGTATTTTCTCAAAATGAACCAGAAAATTGTAATACTTTTCTAAGTCATCCAATAATATTTGTATAAATGGAAAGAAATACCATGCTGATGTATAAAGACTTGCAAATTGTTGGATTGTAATTATCCCTAAAGCGATTTACAGTTTCCATCTTGAATTTTATTCTAAATTGACTTCCAATATTTATTAAAGTTCCAAAGCAATTTTTAACCTAACAAAAACTGTTAAATGTTACTTGGAGGAAAAATTGAGAAATGGTAAATAATAAAATATATAAAAACAAAAACAATGAGAAAGTACCTGTAGTACTGGATATTCAACTAAAATATTTTTTCAAAAATTAAGATAAGGATGGTATCAGATAAGGAATATCAATTGATCAAATTGAATATAAAGTTCCAAAACTGACATGAGAATAAAGAACTTTTATATGTTATTAAGATATAATTTCATAGCAATAGCGAGAAAAAGAAAATCAATGAATGGTACTAGAAAATTTGGAAGACTAAAGGAAATTTAGATTATTATCTTGTAATGTATAAATAAAGCCTAGATGGAATTCTGAATAAGGGAAGAAAGTAAAGAGGGGAGGGAGCAAGGAAGAGACGAAGGAAGGAAGGAATGGAGGAAGGAAGGGAGAGAGAAAGGGAGGGAGGGAGGAAGAAAAAATATAAAAGTGTAGAGAAGGTAAAATCTTTAATGAGTGAGGACAAAGTGAATTTATACATCTCTGCACAGTGAAGCTACTAAGATATTTAGCTCTTATTATGTAATTTCTGGAAGTTTATTCTTCTACAATTTTAATCAACACTATGCCCTGTTTTTTTCTTTCAACAAACATACAAGTTGCTTACTTAGCCCAAAGAGGTCAGTAAGCTTCTAGATTCGGAGCTGAAAATATGAGATGAGCCTGAAATATCTTACCATATATGCAAAAAGAAATAGAGATGTCATAGACTATCATTATCAAGGATTATGTTAAACGAACACACAAGCCGACCTGAAGTGGCTCCTGGTGGGCAAAGGTAGAGATGAGTTGAGCGTAAGCATCCATAAGAATTATGATGATAATGAATTGCAATATATTATGCATATTTCAATCCATGACATCATTATATTTTTAAAGAAAATAATGTGTTTGGGTGGTTACATATAGAGAATGCTACAGAAGCAACTCATTATTTTGAAAATGGGTACATACAATAAAAATGTATTCTACCTTTTCTATACAAATTCTACCTCGAAGTAACCAAATAGCTGTTCAGGAAAAATTTCTCTGTAGAAGTATTCCAACATATAAGAAGTGATTGAATTAGAATATTAGCGTTTTCTGATGCACAATGAATTAATGAATACTAGCAACCACACTAATGGCTGCTGACATTCCAGAAAGGATGTATCTTCTAATGAAAATATACAATACCAGCTATAAAATGTTCTTCCCCAATACTCTTGAAAGTATTTATTTCAGAAGAACAGAGAAACAATAGTATGGGGATGCAGTGAGCAAAATCCCGATTATGGGAAACTATAGAACAAATACGCTGCTTTCCTTAAAAAATAAATTCTAAGGAAAAAATAAAGATAGAGATAGAACTTATAAATGAAGAGAGTTCTAAGAGATTAACTGAAATCATGTTTATTTGGATCCTGAAATGAATAAATAATACTAAACTTATGAGACAATCAGGGAGATTTGAACACTTACTGAATATCTGATAAAATGACAATTCATTAGTTTATAAGTATAATAATATTTTAGATATCCACGCCAAAATATTTACAGAAGAAGTAATAAAATGTCTGGATTTTGACAAAATAATTGAGGTAGTTTGGGAAATGCATGAGAGTATCAATGAATCAAGTTTGTCTATGTGTTATTAATTCTTAAAGTTGGATAATTGACATATAGATGTTTGTTATTCTGTTTTCTCTAAGTTTACTAAAATTAAAATAAAATGCTATTTTAATAAAGATTATTTCGTTCTGTTAAATAAAAGCGACGATGAAGTAAAAGAAGTTCTATGATTATTCAAACTACATGATAGATGTTTCAGTTATTCAATCTTTATTTTGAAAAAAATAACAAAGGACTAATTATCTAGTAGAACTATCATTAAATTAAAAATAGTAACAGTGAATACGTAAATAAACACACATTACCGATGATCTGGAAGGCACAAAAAGGAAATATAAAACCAATGAAAATTTTAAAACTTATTTTCAAAATATGAATAAGTAAAAGATCTAAAGAAAATGTCTACAAACGGCAATTTCAAAAGGGCCTCTAAGACAGAAGCTGATTAGATCTAAGAAAAAAAGCAATTGCATATTTTACAAGCATCTTCACTACAACCAGAAAGGTGAAATTGCTTATTGGTACAAAAGTCAGTGCTATATTGTGTGACTATGATTTACTCCATATCTGAAATGGTTGACATGTTCAATCTAATGCTTATTTAAGCTATCAAATCATAATTGGTACATTTATGCATAAAATATTAAAATACATTTGTCAGTTACTATAGATCTCTGCTTATCAACCGTAGGGGATTTTCTGTCCTCTTCTCCCTGGGGATATTTGGCAATATCTGGGGACATCTTTGGTTCTCATAACTGGGAAAGTGTTATAGACATGTAGTTTGTAGAGGGCAGGGATGCTATTTAACATCTTCTAATGTACGTGGAGTCCCACCACAGAATTACCCAATTCTGTCAATGGTGATTTCATTTAGAACTTATGCTGTAGATATACCAATATTTTTCAAGACTAATTTATGAATTTTTTTAATTACACATTGACATTTTATTTTTATGCATTCATTTGTTCATTTATTCACACAGGATATCTTGCCATTATGAATGCCTCTTTTTCTTAAGGTTATAAAATACACCTTTGTCCAAATTAAATGTGTTTTTAAAATTTATTTTTCATTAGATATAGGTACAATGAACCACCATAGATTCAATGTTATAGTTACTATTACATTTGCTCTAACATTTGAAGCAACAAACACAAATTGTTTGGAGAAGCAACATATGCTGATTGATATGAAAAACAGGAAACATTTCTTAATATCATAACTTCAATTCACTGTCAACATCTTTGAAAAGTATGGAAATGTCTTTAAATAAATTACAGTGTCATAGGGAACAAGAAAATTCTTACCCAGAGTATTTTTGTTGTTTTTATGTCAAAAGACTGACTTGTTCTTTATTCTTAATAAAGAAATGACCTTTGTTTATGTTTTGTAAACTTTATGCTATGCATTTTCTTCTGAATCCTAGTACATATCTCATTGCTACAATTTTCTTTATTACAAACTTAAATTTGTATATGTTTGCATGCTGTTAAATAAAATGTGCCAACTGAAATCTGGAACTAAAATTCTAATGTTTAACTTTTAATCATATTTAGAGCAGATTATTTGAACCGTGACTATTAAAGAAATAATAATGGAAAATCCTTGTGTTTTAATGGATGAAAACATTTTGAGAAAACAAATGGTTATGAAATAATATTCTCCAACAAAATGGAGACTAGGAGACATATTTTTAAACATTTGTGTTTTCTGGAATTCTCAGATTATAGTGGCCCTGACACAAACAAGGATAATATAATGCAAATCCTATACCTTTAAAACTTAATTTATCCCTGAAATTAATTTTGAGGTACAGTTGTTAATTTTTAATCACTAACCCATATTACAGTGAATCTTTTACTATGTATATGAGAAAGAAATCTAATAAGATGACGTAGACTCTATCAATGTATCTAAATAAAAATTCATCTTTATCAAGAAATACATTTGTATAAATGAGAAAATGATGCTAACAGAAATCAAGGCATTTAAAAGGCATTCTAATTAAATCAGCATGTAGTTACAAATCCCAACTGTAGGTTGGGATTACTAATTACTAATTAGTAATTACTAATTACTAATTAATGGCTAATGACTAATTAGCCATTTAAGGTTAATAAAAATTTTCTCTTGTGTAAGATTAATTATAAAGGATGAGTGTCACGCCTGTAATCCCAGCACTTTGGGAGGCCGAGGCGGGCGGATCACGAGGTCAGGAGATCGAGACCATCCTGGCTAACATGGTGAAACCCCGTCTCTACTAAAAATACAAAAAAAATTAGCCGGGCGTGGTGGCGGGCGCCTGTAGTCCCAGCTACTCGGGAGGCTGAGGCAGGAGAATGGTGTGAACCTGGGAGGCGGAGCTTGCAGTGAGCTGAGATTGCGCCACTGCACTCCAGCCTGGGCGACAGAGCCAGACTCCGTCTCAAAAAAAAAAAAAAAAAAAAGGATGAGTGACCACTGAAGAGTCTTTAAGCGATTTCTATTTTTAATATCTCCAAATCTAGTTACAACCAATAAAAATTATTCTAACCACTCATAAAATATTCTACAGTTGCTGATTTTTATGTTTCTAAAGGTGTTCCTCAGAGTAAAAATTAATTACAGATGGTCACTGACTTATGATGCTTCCATTTATGATTTTTCAAGTTTACAGTGGTACAAAGTGATACATATTTAGTAGAACATCAGTAAGTTACCTGAGACATTTAATAATTTATTAACCTCATCATAAGTCAAGAAGCATCTGTATTGTACTCATGACACTATTTCTTATAGAAATGAAAACTAAGACATGAATTAAACAAACACAAATGTTGTATCTGAAATGGTGGCTTACTTTTCCTCGGGTTATGTATTTATAATACCTGCTAAGCAAAGTAGAGTCTTAATTACTTTTGTCTCAGCTAGCTATTATTTCCTCCTTAGGGGATAAATGTGGTATTATTAGGAATCAATTATCAATTATTTCCTTTTATAAAATTTGGATGACTAGCACAAGGAGAATGTTACGAGCTATCTTCTCCTGAAGAAAATGCGGAGATGGAGATTGGGGTAAAAGATGTTTATCTGATATCAATGCCTGGGAAGACAATCAATGCCCTGGAATTGAGAAGAGGAAGAAATGAGTGAAGGAGATGCAACATATCTTTGGCTGTCTAGTGGGGAGCTCTGAAGCTAGAGCTCTCCATCAAGCCAAATGGCTGTAGCTTTGTATCTCTGCTTTACTGTGTCACTGGATCCAGGATCCACAGGAAAGGGCCGACTTTGGGAAAATAGCTCCCTGAAGCTAAGGCAGACTCCAAAACAGCTGAGAGTGGAAGCTGCCTTCTGCTTACCCTCCCCATAGTTTGGCAGCAAGTCCTTTTTAAGGGGAGGGAGCCAGGACAACACATCTTCATGTCTACGACAATCCACCCTGAACCAGATCACCCAGGATTCTGGTGAGCTTCTTTTTCTGAGGAGAAACTTAGAAAAGGAAAACTAGTGGAACAAACTCTAGCATTGCTGCTGTGGTTAGTATCAGCTAAAATTGAAAAATCACCATCTCTGTCTTCAACAATTCATTCCATAGTTCCCTCACTCTTAGCTATCATCTCTTTTGGGCTCAGTAGTTTACCCTAGTGATGTGAGAGATCCACATCCATGACAAGACTAAACCCCTGGTTACCATGCCCTCCTCAGGCAAGTTTACTTTACCTGAACATTTAATTCACTATAGGGCAAGAGTACAAAGAGGTACCCAGGTAATTCACTTGGGTTCCACACATATTCTTCTCTTTCCTCATTGTGTGACATCTCTACCTCTTCCTAATGGCCAGAGTCAATTCTTCCTGCAAAGACACTGATTCCTTCTTTTGCCTACTGGTCCCTGGACACAAGAAGAACCACTTGTCCAGGTGGCAGCCATAGTTTATAATTCAATGGGGCTTTTGCTGTGTTCTCTGGTGAGAGTGTGTCTCCTTTGGGGACTAATACAAATCCCCACAATGGATCACTGGAAGTAACAGTAAGTAGGGGCACTCCTGCTTCAAGCTTTTTGTTCTGCACCTATATATTCTCCCTATTAAGACACAATTCCATACAAAAATCTTTTGAGTCAGTGCATATAGTACATCCTAAAGGATGGTAGTCCATCTCCATATGCATTGCCTCAAAAGTGGCACTCTAGTTGTGCCATCAGCAAGCATACCAATACACTATCAAGCCTAGAGCTTACAGATGGAGCAGGATCTGATACAATCAGTGGGTTCTCTTGTCATGGAATCACTTATACTCTTCCTTCTCTGTATGATAGGTCCTCTCATACCTAAGAACCTAAATCTGCAATTTGATAACTGTGTTCACTGTGATTTTGCTTCTCACCAAAAGAACTTTACCATGAAATTAGATATATTTATTGTTACTGATCAAAATCTTAAATATGAGGAAATTGCAAAACTAAGGAATAGGTATTCTGGAAACAAATGCAGTCAAAGTTTAAAGATGGAGATAAATTAATATTTTTCATAGAGATAAATAAATCTGTATACATTGCCACATTTCAAAATCTGTGAAGTGTTAAGAAGGTAAAACATTTTAAGTCCATTTTATTGGCTCTATTTTAATGAATTCAACCCTATGATTCTTGATCATTGGCAGCTACATTTAGGGCTTAGCGACTTAAAAAATAAAAATATGGCCAATGTACCATTTGGAAATTGGACTAATTTTATTCATCTGCAGTGAGAAATCACCATACTTTGGCCTTTCTAATTGGAAAAAGTTATGATCATCCTGGCCCAGATCCATTTAGGAAGGAATATTCCATGGCCCTTAAGAGCAGAATTTGAGTTAAAGGGAGAGCAAAAATAGTGAGGGAGGGAGAAAGGAACAGATGAAGATACACAATTTTATAGAGTCAAATGTCACCCACAGTAGGAAATACAAGATGAAATAACATTTAGGAATAGGACAGATCTGACTATTTAGGATGTTTAACGGTTGTATTTCAGAGATGATACAGACATGCCAATAAAAAATAGGAAGTTGGGGCTAAAAAGAAAAATGCCATTAGGTTGAGAGGAATTGTATTAAGTTCCACTCATCTTGAATGTTATATAAAAATTCATGTGCAGGTCACATTTTTTTTTTCAAATGATGGCTTACACCTGTCTTAACTTCACCTCCAGGCTGTAGTCCTCACGGCCCCTGGCCTAGCAGTGTTGCTTCTCAATATCTGTTTGTGGGATTAAATCAGAATGAACAGGAGGCATTCATGAGTAAGTTCCCTCACTCAAATTTTATCTTAGAACTGTTAAGCAGTGAAAATAACGTATTTCCTCCTTCAGGTGTCAGCAAGTGGATATTCCTCAGCAGAGATTATTAGAGTAAACTAAATGAGACCTCTAGAATGGCAGCCCTCAACCTTTGAGAACCCTACTTCTTTTCTGATCAGACTGGGTTAAGACTCATATTATGAGAAACATATTTCAGTAGGGGTAATCAAGCAAATTCCAGATGGGTGAAAATCTCTACTTTTAGAAATGGTGGCAATATTCTGTATTTCCTAAATGTTACTTAGGCTCATCCTTTCCCATATGCACAATCTGAAAAATGATTCATCTTGCCCTGAACTGCTGCCTATACACCTGAGCGGAATCCACTTCTGCTCCTTCCTCCTAAACACTTCTCCCCAGGCTTATCTTTGGCTGCAATCCTCTGAATCTCAGCCTTGACCAGGGAAGTCAGCCTAATCATTTCTCCTTAGATTAGGCACTAGTGAGCCATGTCCACTCAAGAGACTGCTGGTAATTCTCAGCTTGCTTCTCTCGGCATCACTGAGCAAAGCTGTTCTCACAGGTTGGACAAACTTATCCACCTCAAAGCAGGAGGCTTTGGTTGGTAGGATAATCACATTTCTTCCTCTGTTGAGCTTATCAACGGATCTTTGGCAGCCTCGCTTTCATTCAATTTCAGATTTAAACCCTTAAATGTTACTGTGTTATCAACTGCTGTGTATTTCCTACCACAGTAACTGTATCCGCATTCTGAAACATCAAATTAGATGTTAAATTGCATTCAAGGAAACTTCATGTAAGACAAAATTTTACCAAGCCCAAGAGCATGTTACACAGTGATAAAGGCTGAGAGGCTAATCTGATGACTTTTAATTTATAATTTCAATCTCTAAGTTTCAGGCTTTTATTTTTCTTGTTACAATAGTACTCAAACTATCCTGAATTGTTTCTAAAAAACTAATTTAAAAAGCCAATTCATGTTATAAAATCATGCTGAGTTTTTCCACATCAATCTTGACACAAAGTCAGGGGTTTCCGAGAGAAAAAGTAAATAACAAATATAATTTGTCCAGTGAAGATTTGTATGTTAATGAAAAAGGTATTGACCTCTAAATTAGGAGACCTGAGTTCTAAACCTGGGCTGACTCTAATTAGTTGTGGGATATTATTTAATATTTCTGGACTCTACATTTCCTGTTTGTTAGATAAAGAGATTTAACTAAATTATTTCAAAAGTTTTTTCTGGTTCTAAAATTATAGGTCTATTCTATGGAACATTTTTGTATCAGACCATTAATGCTTTATCATAATATTCACTGGGCAATGACTCCCGCTAAGGAACTATTTGCATAACAGCAGGAGGGGAAGGATTCTGAGAAATCAGAACTAATTTTTTCCCAAAATGCAAAGGCAATTGCCTTTATAATTAGATGGTTTTTATGTTGTTGCCAAAAAAAATTAAAAATTATAATTTTGAACTGTAGTACATGTTTGTTATATGTTAAATAAATTAAAGTTTTTAAAAGTTTATTTTCAGATTTCTTCCTAACTTTCTCAAATCTTCTCTATGCTTGATAAGCGTGATAAATATATCTGGCTGGGGAAACAATATACACAGAATATTTGCATATGATTATAACTCTTCAGACAAATCTAAAATGATAAGAAAGATTTATAAAACATATCACTACAAATCAAAAAGTGTAAAAAGTCTGTGTACCTCTCTCTTCTGTACAGATCTGATAAAAAGTCTCAACCTCAAAAATGTTCATGGGTATCTGTGGTCTTGATGATAACTCAAACTGAGTAAGTACTGAATGAAGAAAATACAAGGTCATTTAATCTGATTGGGACACTTCTAAAATGATCAAACAAAACTACCACCTTAGGATGTTCAGTTTTTCAAGGAAGCACTAGTAGTTCAGGTACAAATCTGAAAATTATCATCTTATTATAACTTCATAGTAACTTTGCCAGATATGTGATATATACTATATAGCTAGCACTGGTCTAGTTGTCATTGTATTAGAAATTATACTTTGGTGACTCTTTTTACAGTTTAAAAGAAGATCATAAAATATTTATACTATACATTTTAATATCGTGTTCTGATATACTATATTGTTCAGACTCTGTTTATATTTAACATTATATTTTGTATTTGTCAGATAATATCAACAAGGCAAAAGAACATGTCCTAATGCTTTCACAGGTTTCCTGAGTATTGACTGTGCAATAATGCAAATTAAAAATTAAACATCTAGTAGCTTTTTTTTCCTTTTTAATGTATTTTTAACCTATTAAATAGGATGTTTTACTTAAAGCTATAGTTAAGGTTTTAGTAAACTGCATGCATTTTAACTTGCTGAGTTTATCACATCCTGAAAGATGACATTTTATAACTGCTGATGAAAACAGGGATTATATGTTATATGGATAGTGCATAAAGTTTATGATCACTATGAAGAAATGGTTTACTGCAAATGCAAGTTAGAAAACCCTTCTTAAAATTAATATTGCCTTTCTCCAATTTTAACCAACCATCCACGTTTACAACTATGTTACCAAGGAAAACCCAAGGACCAATAAGCTATAAGGTATTTTTTAACCTTAGCCCTACACATTCAACACAGATAAATGGCTTTATTAAAACACACACTTTGTATTTTTTAATGCCTTTACACTTTGATGCTCTTATTTATACTCTTGATTAAATTAAAATACAGTTCTCTCAAATATACTCTAATATAAAGAATGTATTTCAAATCCCGTTAACAAAAATTGTTTGGAAAGACATCAACATTATACAATAAATATGAATGTAAAACTTCAGCTTAAATTGATAATTAATATTATTTCATAGGTTAAAAATTGATAAATAATTTTAGCTGTTATTTCACAGAACACTTATATAAAACAAATCAGTATTATAGTTTGCTAAAATAAAAACAAGACAAACAATACTATTAGGCTTGGTTCACGAATGTACTAAAAGTTTAATGTGGTATAAAACTCACTTTGTACACAGAAATTGATCTTTTTGAAAATAAAAATATTGCCATGAGCTATATATGTAGATTCACTTTTGATTCTTTTTGGAAATCTTGTAATGCAATAGTTTCTTAAGATTATCAGTACAGAATGCTTAACTTGGCTCTACCAAGTATATAGGAAATGATATCTTAGAAAAAAGCTATTAAAAGCTGTCAATGACATTCACACTTGTTGCCAAGTTCCAAAAACTACAATTTGACTTCAAGGGTTTAGCTTGAAATAGTAGGAGATGAAATTTGTGTGCTTAACAAATTTTAAAATTTCAAAATGTATTAATTTTTATTTACTTATATTTAAAACTTTTAAAGCAATAGTCTGGTTAAATAAACAACTTGCATGGAGCTACATTTTGCTATATGTTTATGAGTTTAAAAAACATGCAACTGGCAAAATTAAATTTTCCAATTTCAACATGTACAAAGCATTGTGCCAGGTAGTGTGGTAAGGAGAGAAGAAAAGATTTAAAAATCTTTAGAAAATAATTTAAAAACTATATTTCCTTACCACAGCATTTAAACACATATTTATCTGAGGAAATGTTTGAGTATTTGAGTATTAAATGAGAAATATATGTAAAAAAAATTAAAAAGAACATATCAGAGTAATACTCTAACAAATGGAATTTAATGTTACTTAAACACAAGTTCTATGTTGTGAAAAGATATAACCAATAGAGAAATAAACTTAATAAGACTGCTGGATAATAAAGTGCTTCTCATCAAAAGGTAGGCCGACAAAGATGGCAGAATAGAAGGCTCCACTGATCATCTGCTCCGACAAGGACATGAACTTAACAACTACAAAAAAAGCAGCTTCATAAGAACCAAAAATCAGATAAGCACTTACAAAATACCTGATTTTAACTTTATATCACTAAAAGAGGCATTGAGAGGCAGGTAAAACAGTCTTAGAATTACCAATGCCACCCCTCCCCCAACTCCCAGCAGTGGCAGTGTGGTATGGAGAGCATTTCTGTGCCACGGGGAGAGGGAGAGTGCAGCAATTGTGAGGCATTAAACAGAGTGCTACCCTGTTACAGCAGAAAGAAAAACTGGACCAAACTCAGCTGACACCTGCCCACAAAGGGAGCATTTAAAACAGCCCTAGCCAGAATGGAATCACCCATCCCAGAGGTCGGAACTTCAGTTCCTGCAAGCCTTGCCACTGTGGGCAAAAGTGCTCCAGGATTATAAATAAACTTGAAAGGCAGTCTAGGCCACAAGTACTGCAACTTCTAGGCAAGTCCTAATGCTGAACTGGGCCCAGAGCCAGAGGACTGGGAGGGCACATGACCTACTGAGACACCAGCCAGGTCAGCTAAAAAAGTGCTGATATTACCACTCCCATAAATTCAGGCTGCACTGCTCACAGCTCCAAAAGAGATCCCTTCGTTCCTCTTGAGAAGAGGAGAAGGAAGAAGGGGGAGGACTGTATGTTGCATCTTGAAAACCAGCTCAGTCACAGAAGGATAGGGCAATGGTGAGAGTCATGAGGCTTTCTTTCCAGGCCCTACCTCACAGACAACATTTCTAGACACACTCTAGAACTGAAGAGAACCTGCTGCCTTGAAGGGAAAGACCCAGTCGTGGTAGAATTCATTACCTGCTAATTGAAGAGCCCTTGGGCCCTGCCTTACCAGTGGCAACACCCTGGTACTATGTTGAGGGCCTTGAGTGGGACTGAGACTTGTTGGCTTGAAGGTAGACTCAGCACATTCCCAGCTGTGTTGGCTATGGGATGAGATTTTTTTTCTCCTTGAGGAAAAAAAAAAAAAGAGGAAACAATAAAAGGGATTTTGTCTTGCACCTAAGGTACCAGCTTGGCCACAAGGGGGCTAGAGTACCAAGTGGGCTCTTGCAGGTCCCCAATATCAGGACTTCATTCCTAGATGGCATTTCTGGACCTGCCCTGGGGCAGAGAGGAGCCTACTCTCTTGAAGGGTGAGTCCCAAGCCAGGAAGTATTCACCAGAAACTGACTGAAAAGACCTTGGGCCTTAAGGGAACATCATCACCTCATCAGTAACCTGGCAGTACTCCCATAAGCTGGTGGTGATGTCCACTGAGTGAAGCTCCTCTGCCACTGGAAGGGTAACAGAAGAGTGGGAAGGATTGTGTCTTGTGGTTTGAGTGTCAGCTCAGCAAGAGTATAGTATGACACCCAGCAGACTTCTAAGGTTTTTGACTCTAGTCCCTGACCTCCAGCCAGCACCTCTGGACCTGCCTGGGGTTGGGGGGATCTTACTGCCCTGCAGGGAAGGAAACAAACCTGGCTGGTTTTGTCTCCTGCTGATTGTAGAGCCCCATGGCTTTAAGCAAACATAGATCCTAGACAGTGACTGGTTAAAGAAGGCCTTGGGAGAGACCCAGTACTGTGCTGGCATCAGGTCTGACCCAGCACAGTAATAGTGGTGGTCACAGGGGTGCTTGTGTCACAACTGTGGCCACCCACCTCCAGGTGACTCAGAACAGAGACAGATATTCCATTTGTGTAAGAGAAGAGAACAAGAGTCTCTGTCTGGTAATCCGTAGAATTGTTTCAGATTTTGTCCAAAAACATCAAGTTGGTATGTCTACAAGTCTGCAAGAATGACATTAATGGCATTATTACTGGGCCTGGAGTGTCCCTAAAGCTTAGATCACAGCTTAGATCATGACACCCAAGTCCCTTCACATATATAAAAACCTTTCCCAAGAAGGACAGGTGCAGATAAGCCTAGACTGTGTAGACTATGATAGATACCTAAATCTTCAATGGCCAGACACAGATGAACATCTACAAATACCAAGATGATCAGGAAAACATGACCTCACCAAATGAACTAAATAAGACACCAGGGACTAATCTTGGAAAAACAGAGACGTGATCTTTCAAACAGAGAATCCAAAATAGCTGTTTTGAGGAAACTCAAAGAAATTTAAGAAAACACAGAGAAGGAATTTCAGAATTCTATTAGGTAAATTTAACAAAGAGATTGAAATAAATAAAAATAATCAAGCAGAAATTCTGGAGCTAAAAAAATGCAATTGCCATACTGAAGAATGCATCAGAGTCTTTTAATATTAAGTTGGTGAAAAAGTAATTGTGATATTTTGCTACTACTTTTAACACCAATTTTGGTGACAAAAACACAATTATTTTTGCACCTGTCCTGCAGACTTGAATTAGTGAGCTTGAAGATAGGTTATTTGAAAATACACAGTCTGAGCCGACATAAATCGAAAAGAATAAAATAATGACACATGCCTATGGAATCTAGAAAATAGCCTCAAAAGGGCAAATCTAAGAGTTATTGGTGTGAAAGAGGATATAGAGAAAAAGATAGGGGTAGAAAGAGATAATAAGAGAGAATTTCCCAACCCTGGAGAAAGATATTAATATATAAGTACAAGAAGGTAATAGAACACCAGGCAGATTTTACCCAAAGAAGACTACCTCAAGGTATTTAATAATCAAACTCCCAAAGGTCAGGAACAAAGAAAGGATTCAAAAAGCAGCAAAAGAAAAGCAACAAATAATATACAATGGAGCTCCAATACATCTGGCAGCAGACTTTTCAGTGGAAACCTTCCAAGCCAGGAGAAAGTGGAATGGCATATTTAAAGTGCTGAAGAAACATAGTTTTACATTAAGAGAAAAACATTATCCTTCATATATGAAACAGAAATAAAGACTTTCCAAGACAAACAAAAGCTGAGGGTTTCTATGAACACCAGAACTTCTCTACAAGAAATGCTAAAGAGAATACTTCATGTAGAAAGAAAAAGGATATTAATGAGCAATAAGAAATCATCTGAAGGTACAAAACTGACTGATAATAGTAAGTACACAGAAAAATACAGACTATTATAACATTGTAACTATGGTGTATAAGCTACTCTAATCCTAAGTAGAAAGACTAAATGATGAACCATTCAAAAACAACTACAACTTTTCAAAACATAGATAGGACAATAAGATAGAAATAGAATAAAACAAATGTTAAAAATTGGGTGAATGATGTTATAGAGATTTTTTATTAGTTTTTTGCCTGTTCTTATGATGTTGTTATCAGCTTAAAATAATAGTTATAAGATAGACATTGCATGACTCATGGTAACCTCAAAGCAAAAAACATAGAACAGATACACAAAAAATAAAAGGCAAGAAATGAAATCACATTACTAGAGAAAATTACCTTCACTAAAAAGAAGACAGGAAAGAAACAAACAACAAAAGAGAAGAAGAACAACCAGAAAACAGATAATCAAATGGCAAGAGTAGTCCAGGTGTGGTGGCTCACACCTGTAATCCCAGCACTTTGGGAGGCCATGGAGGGCAGATCATGAGGTCAGGAGATCAAGACCATCCTGGCTAACATGGTGAAACCCTGTCTTTACTAAAATTACAAAAAATTAGCCAGGCATGGTGGCAGGTGCCTGTAGTCCCAGCTACTTGGTAGGCTGAGGCAGGAGAATGGTGGGAGGTAGAGCTTGCAGTGAGCCGAGGTCGCACCACTGCACTCCAGCCTAGGTGACAGAGCAAGACTCCATCTAAAAAAAAAAAATGGCAAGAGTAATTCCTTTCTTATCAAAATAATATCAAAAGTAAATTACCTAAACTCTCCAATGAAAAGACAAAGTGACTGAATGGATTAAGAAACAAAGCCCCAATGATCTGTTGCCTACAAGAAACATAATCAACTATAAAGACACATATAGACTAAAAATAAAATGATAAAAATAATATTTAATTCCAATGGAAGCTAAAACAGAGCAGAAGTACCTATATTCATATCAGACAAAATAAAGTTTAAGACATAAACTATAACAAGAGACAATATATTACCTTTATATAATGATAAAGGGGTCAGCACAAGGATATAAGAATTTAAAATATATGTGCACCCATCACTGTAGGAGCCAGATGTGTAAAATAAATATTATTAGAGCTAAAGAGAGATACACCCAAATACCAAAATAGCCAGAGACTTCATCACCTCACTTTCAGCACTAGATAGATCTCCTACACAGAAAATCAACAAATTAACATCAAAACTAATCTGCGCTATAAAACAAACGGACCTTATAGATCTCTACAGAAAATTTCATCCAATGGTTGCAGAATACACATTCTTTTTCTTAGTACATGGTTTATTATCAAGGATAGATCATATGTTGGGTCACAAAACAAGTCTTAAAGCATTCAAAAAAAAATGAAATAATATCAAGCATCTTCTCCGACCACAATGGAATAAAACTAGAAATTAATTACAAGGAATTTTGGGAACTATGAAAACACATGGAAATTAAACAATATGCTCTTGAATGACTAGTGAGTCAATGAAGAAATTAATAAGGAAATTGAAAAATCCCTTGAAACAAATGATAAGGAAATACAACATATAAAAACCTGTGGGATACAGCAAGAGCAATATTAAGAGAGAAGTTAATGCCTACATTAAAAAAGAAAAAAAAATTCAGAAGTTAGTGACTACATCAAAAAGAAGAAAACTTCAAATAAACAACCTAACAATCCATCTTTAAAAAGCTAGAAAAGCAAGATGAAACCAAACCCAAAATAGTAGAAAAAAATAAATCATAAAAATCATACCGGTAGTCAATAAAATTGAATTTTAAAAAATACAAAAGATTGATTAAACAAAAGTTTGTTTTTTAAAAAAAAAATTAAACAAAATTGATGCACCTTTAGCCAGACTAACAGAGAAAAGAAGAAAGAAGATCCAAATAAACAAAATGAGAGATGAAAAAGAAGACACTACCATGGATATGGCAGAAATTCAAAAGATCATTAGTGGCTAGTATGAACAACTGTATGCCAATAAAGTGGAAAATCTAGAAGAAATGAACAAATTTCTAGACACATACAACCTATCAAATTTGAACCATGAAGAAATCCAAAACCTGAGCATACCAATAACAAGTAATGAGATTAAAGCTGTAATAAAAAGTCTCCTAGCAGAGAAAAGCCCAAGACCTAACAGCTTCACTGAAGAATTTTACCAAATATTTAATGAAGAATCAATATCCTACTCATACTATTCTAAAAAATAGAGAAGGGAATACTTCCAAACTCATTCTACAAGGCCAGTATTACCCTGATACCAAAACCAGACAAAGACACATCAAAAATAGAAAACTACAGGCCAATATCTCTGATGAATATTGATGCAAAAGTCCTCAACACAACACCAGCAAACTTAATTGAACAATATCTGAATAAGTTCATTCATCATGACCAAGTGGGATTTATCCCTTGGATACAATAATGTTTCCATATATGCAAATTAATCAATGTGATACATCATATCAACAGAATGAAGCACAAAACCATATGATGATTTCAACTGATGATGAAAATCTTTTGATAAAATTCAACTTCCCTTTATGATAAAAGCCCTCTATAAACTGGATATACAAAGAATATACCTCTACATAGTAAAAGCCATTTGCAAGAGACCCACAGCAAGTATAATATTAAATGGGGAAAAACTGAAAGCCTTTCCTCTAAGACCTGGAACATGACAAGGATGCCCACTTTCACCACTGTTATTCAACATAGTACTGGAAGTCCTAGCCAGAGCAATCAGAAAAGAGAAATAAATTTTAAAAATCCAAATTGGAAAAGAAGAAGCCAAATTATTCTTGTTTGCAGATAATGTGATCTTACATTTTGAAAAAACTTAGACTTCACCAATAAACTATTAGAACTAATAAATTCAGTAAAATTGCAAGATACAAAATCAATATATAAAAATGAGTAGCATTTCTACATGCTGACAGTGAACCATCTAAAAGAGAAATTTTTGAAAATGAAATCTCTTTTACAATAGCCACAAATAAAATTAAATAACTAGGAATTAACCAAATAAGTGAAAGATCTCTATAATAAAAACAACACTGGTGAAGGAAATTGAAGAGGACACCAAGAAATGGAAAAATATTCCATGTTCATTGATTGCAAGTATCAATATTGTTAAGAGGTACACATTGCCCAAAGGAGTCTACAGATTCAATGCAATCCCTATCAAAATAGCGATGATATTCTTCACAGAAATAGGAAAAAAATCCTAAAATTTATGTGGAACCACAAAAGAATCAGAATAGCCAAAGCTATCCCAGGAAAAGAGAACAAAACTAGAGGAAGCACATTACCTGACTTCAAATTACATTACAAAGCTATAGTTACCAAAACAGCATGGAACTGGCATAAAAACAGACACATAGATCAATGGGAATAGAGAACCCAGAAATAAATTCCATATCTACAGTAAACTTATTTTCAACAAAGGTGCCAAGAACACACACTGGGGAAAACACAGTCTTTTTCATAATGGTGGTGGGAAAACTGGGTATACATATGCAGAAGAATAAAACTAGACCAGTCTCTCACTGATATGGTTTAGATTTGTATCCCCACCCAGATGCAATGTCAAATTGTAATCCCCATTGTTGGAGGTGGGGTCTAGTGAAAGGTGATTGGATCATGGTGGTGGAATTCTCATGAATGGTTTAGCATCATACCCCCTTGGTACTAAGAAGTGGGGCATTGCTATAAATATACCTGAAAATGTGGAAGTGACATTGTAACTGGGTAATGGGCAGAGGTTGGAAGAGTGTGGAGGGTTCAGAATAAAAAAGGCACATGAAGGAAAAATTGGAACTTCCTAGAGACTTGTTGAATGTTTGTGACCAAAATGCTGATAGGGATATGGACAATGAAGTCCAGGTTGATAAGGTCTCAGATGGAGAAAAGGAGCTTATTGATAGCTAGAGCAAAGGTCGCTTTGTTTTGCTTTAGTGAAGAACCTGGAGGCAATGTGCCCCTGCCCTAGGAATCTGTGGGACTTTGAAGTTGAGAGTGATGATTTAGGGTATCTGATTGTTTAAAAGTGTGTGGCACCTCCCCTCACCCTCTCTCTCTTACTCCCACTTAGGCCATGCAAGAAGTGTCTGCTTCTCCTTTACCTCAGGTATTTCTTTATAGCACTGAGGGAATGAACTAATAGACTCAGACTCACCATATATAAAAATCGAATCAAAATGATTTAAAGACTTAAATCTACGACCTCAAACTATGAAACTACTATTAAATAGAATAAAACATTGGGGAAACTCTACAGGACATTGGACTAGGCAAAAATTTCTTAAATAATACTCCACAAGGACAGGCCACCAAGGCAAAAATGGACAAACGAGATCACATAAAAAAAAAAAATCTGGCTGGGCATGGTGGATCACGCTTGTAATCCCAGCACTTTGAGAGGCTGAAGCAGGTGGATCACCTGAAGTCAGAGTTTCGCGACTAGCCTGGCCAACATGGTGAAATCCCATCTCTACTAAAAATAGTAAAAATTAGCCAGGCATGGTGGTGGGCACCTATAATCTCAGCTACTCAGGAGGCTGAGGCAGGAGAATCGCTTGAACCTGGGAGGCAGAGGTTGCGGTGAACCAAGATCATGCCAATGCACTCTAGCCTGGGCAACAAGAGCAAAACTCTGTCTCAAAGAAAAAAACAAATTTTGCAAAGCAAAGGAAACAATCAAAAAAGTGAAGAAACAACCAAAAGAATGAGAGAAAATATTGGCATTACTCACAAACACCCCATCTGATAAGGGATTAATAACCAGATGTATAAGGTACTCAAATAACTCTATAGGAATAAATGTAATGATATGATTAGAAAATGGACAAAAGATTTGAATAGACATTTTTCAAAAGCAGACACACAAATGGCAAACAAGCTTATGAAAGGTGCTCAATATCATTGATCATCAGATAAATACAAATCAAAACTACAATGAGATATCATCTCACCCCATTTAAATGGTTTATATCCAAAAATGAGGCAATAAGATGTGGAGAAAAAGGAATGCTTGTACACTGTTGGTGGGAATGTAAAGTATACTCTATTGAGAACAGTACAGAGGTTCCTCGAAACACTAAAAATTGAGCTGCCAGGTGATCCAGCAATCCTACAGCTGGGTATATACACAAATGAAAGGAAATCAATATATCCAAGTTATTCCTGCACTCCCATGTTTGTTGCAGCACTATTCACAATAGCCAAGATTTGTAAACAACCTAAGTGTCCATCAACAGATGAATGGAAAAAGGAAATGTGGTACTTACACGCAATGGAGTACTAGTACTATTTAGCCATAAAAGAAGGAGGTCCTATCATTTACAACAACATGGATGGAATTGGAGGTCATTAAGTGATACAAACCAGGCACAGAAGGACAAAGTTTGCTTGTTCTCACTTATTTGTGGATGCTAAAGTTAAAAACATTGAATTCATGGAGTTAAAAAGTAGAAGGATCATTACTACAGGTTGGTAATGGTGGTGGTAGGGGATGGCATAAAAGTAGGCATGGTTAATGGGTACAAAAACGAGAAAGAATAAATAATGCCTACTTTTGATAGCACAACAGGGTGACAATAGTCAATAATAATTTAAGTGTACATTTTAAAATAACTAAAATAGTGTCAGTTGATTTTTTTTTAATTTAACAGAGTTTACTTGAACAAAGAATGATCCATGAATACGGCAGAGCTCAGAACCAGAAGTGGTTCAGAAAGCAGACTGCTGAGCCATGTGAGCAATGAGATTTTGTAGCCCAAAGGAGAGAAACTACCTGACTGGATTTTTTGCAACACAAAGGATAAGTACTTGAGTGGATGAATCCCCTATTTTCCATAATGTGGTTATTACACATTGCATGTCTGTATCAAAATATCATATGTGATCCATAAATATATATACCTACTATGTACCTACAAAAATTAGAAATTAAAAATTAAATTAAAAAAGATAATAAGACCATGGTCAAGTGAGTTTTATACCAGGGATGCAAAGATGGCTCAACATGTTCAAATCAATAAATGTGATATATCACATATACAGAATAAAGAACAAAAATCATGTAATCATCTCGATAGATGCAGAAAAAGCATGTGATAAAATTCAACATCCCTTTATGATAAAACCTTCAAGACAATAGGCATTGAAGGAACATACCTCAAAATAATAAAGGCTATACATGACAAAACCATAGTTAACATACCGAATGGGGGAAAGCTGGAAGCATTTTTTCTAAGAACTACTAGAAGATAAGGGTGCCCACTTTCACCATTCCTATTGAACCAGTACTAGAAGTCCTTGCAAAAGCAATCAGGTAAGATAAAGAAATAAAAGCCATCTAAATTGGAAAAGAAGAAGTCAAATTATCTATTTGCTGATGTTGTTATATTACATGTAGGAAAATCTAAAGACTCCACCCAAAAACTTTTAGATTTGATAAATGAATTAAGTAAAGTTGCAGGATATGAAATAAAAAACAAAATTAAGTAACATTTCTACACATCAATAACAATTTAGGTAAAAAAGAAATTAAGAAAGCAATTTCACTTACAATAGCTACAAAAAAAAAAAAAAAAGAAACCCTAGACATATATTTAACCACGAAGGTGAAAGTTTATTTTTAAGGAAAGCTATGAAACACTGTTGAAAGAAATTGAAGAGGGCACAAAAAAATGAATAAATATCCCATGCTCTTGGATGGGAAGAATTAGTATCATTAAGATGCCATGCTGCCCAAATAAATCTATAGATTCAGGGCAATCCCTGACAAAATACCAAAGTCATTTTTCACAGAATTAGAAAAAAAATTCCTAAAATTAATAAGAAACCAAAAACAAAAACCTGAATAGCCAAAGCAATTTTTTTTTTCTTTTTTGAGGCAGAGTCTAGCTCTTGTCACCCAGGCTGGAGTGCAATGGCGTGATCTCTGCTCACTGCAACCTCTGCCTTGCAGGTTCAAGTGATTCTCCTCCTGCCTCAGCCTCCCTAGTAGCTGGGATTACAGGTGTCCATACAGCTAATTTTTGTATTTTTAATAGAGACAGGGTTTTGACACATTGGCCAGGCTGCCAAAGCAACCTGAGCTTAAAAAAAAAAAAAAAAAAAAAAAAAAGCTGGAGAGATCACATTATCTGACTTCAAATTATGTTACAAAACTATAGTAACCAAAACAGCATGATACTGGTATAAAAACAAACATATAGACTAATCAAACACAATAGAGAAATGAGAAAGAAAGCCACATATTATGCAGCAAAATGATCTTTGATGAAGCCAACAAGAACACCTATTGGGGAAAGATACCTTCTTCAATAAATGGTGCTGGGAAAATTGAATTGTCATATGCAGAAGAATAAAACTGGACTCATATCTCTCAACTCAGCATGAATTAATTCAAGATTGATTAAAGACTTAAAACATAAGACCCCAAACTATAAAAATACTTAAGAAAACCTAGGGAAAACTCTTCTGGACATTGGTCTAGGCAAATAATTTATGAGTAAGGCTTCAAAAGCACAGATAACAAAAGCAAAAATATATGAATTGCACTTAATTAAATTAAAAACTTTAAAAATTTCTTTACAGCAAAAGAAACAATCAACAAAGTGAAGATACAACCTTTCGAATATGAGATAATATTTGCAAATTATTCATCCAACAGATGAATAACAAGAAACTCAAATACCTCAACAATAATGAAAATATTACTAATAATCCCATTAAAAAGTGGGCAAAAAACATGAATAGAAATTTCTTCAAATAAGACATACAAATGGTCAACAGGTATACAAAAATGCTTAACATTATTAATCATTAGAGAAATGCAAATCAAAACCAAAATGAAATATTATCTTATCCCAGCCAGAATGGCTGAAATAAAGAAGATTAAAAATAACAGATGTTGACCAGGGTTCGGAAAGAAGGAAACTCATTTACCCTGTTGGTGATAATGTAAATTAGTGTAGCCTCTATGGAAAACATAGTGATTTCTCAAAGAACTAAAAATAGGACTACTCGTCACTCCAGCAATCCCACTGCTGGCTACCTATCCAAAAGAAAAGAAATTAATATATCAAAAGAACACCTGTACTCATATGTCTAAGACAACATTATTTACAATAGCAAATGTACGGAATAAACCTAAGTGTCCATTAACAGATGAACAGATAAAGAAAATGTGGTATATATACAAAATGGAATACTATACAGCCATAAAAAATAAAGGCATATATTTTGAAGCAACAAGGTTGTAACTGGAGATCCATATCTTAATCAAAAAAACCAGGCAGAGAAACACAAATATCACATGTTGTCTCTCATAAGTGGGTACTGAAAACGTGCTCACATGAACATAAAGAGTGAAATGATACAAAATAAAGACTTGGATGGGTGAGAGGATGGGAAAGGCAAGAATAATAAGAAATTTATGAATGGGTACAATGTAAGTTATTTGGGTGATGGATAATCTAAAATTCCTGACTCATACACAATCTATGCATGTAACAAAATTGTGCATGCACCTTATAAATTTGTACAAAAAGGAAAATAATAATAAAGTACTTTCAGATGAGTTGAATTTTATCTTTTACTGAAATTAATATGAATGAAAAACATAAAAACCTCTATTTTTTTTTTTTACTTGTTGAGACCCACTGACACATTTTTATCAACCTGTTGGAGGAGATGGCAATCCAAATTATTGTGTCAATATATGCTGCTTTTGGTTCAATATAGTTACTCTATTAGATCACAAAATAATGTTTCTGCTCAAGTTCTTTTTATTTATTTATTTATATTATTTTTTATTATTATACTTTAAGTTCTGGGTTACATGTGCAAAACACGCAGTTTTGTTAAATAGGTATACACGTGCCCTGGTGGTTTCCTGCACCCATCAACCCATTAACCTACATTAGGTATTTCTCCTAATGTTATCCCTCCCCTAGCCCCCCCGCCTCTTGACAGGTCCTGGTGTGTGATGTTCCCCACCCCCACCATGTCCATGTGTTCTCATTGTTCAACTCCCACTTATGAGTGAGGACATGCAGTGTTTGTTTTTCCGATCTTGTGAAAGTTTACTGAGAATAATGGTTTCCAGCTTCATCCATGTCCCTGCAGAGGACATGAACTCATCCGTTTTTATGGTTGCATAGTATTCCATGGTGTATATGTGCCACATTTTCTTAATCCAGTCTATCATTGATGGACATTTAGGTTGGTTCCAAGTCTTTAGCTATTGTGAATAGAGTCATAATAAACATACATGTGCATGTGTCTTTATTGTAGGATGATTTATAATCCTTTGGGTAAATGCCCAGTAATGGGATTGCTGGGTCAAATTGTATTTCTATTTCTAGATACTTGAGGAATCACCACACTGTCTTCCACTATGGTTGAACTAATTTACACTCCCACCAACAGTGTAAAAGCATTCTGATTTTTCCACAACCTCTCCAGCATCTGTTGTTTCCTGACTTTTTAATGATTGCCATTCTAACTGGCATGAGATGGTATCTCAACGTGGTTTTGATTTGCATTTCTCTGATGACTGGTGATGATGAGCATTTTTTCATACGTCTGTTGGCTGCATAAATGTCTTCTTTTGAGAAGTGTTTGTTCATATCCTTTGCCCATTTTTTGATGGGGTTGTTTGTTTGTTTGTTGTAAATCTGTTTAAGTTCTTCGTAGATTCTGGATATTAGTCCTTTGTCAGATGGGTAGACTGCAAAAAATTTCTCCCATTCTGTTGGTTCCCTGTCCACTCTGAGGATAGTTTCTTTTGCTGTGCAGAAGCTCTTTAGTTTAATTAGATCCCATTTGTCAATTTTCGCTTTTGTTGCCATTGCTTTTGGTGTTTTAGACATGAAGTCTTTGCCCATGCCTATGTCCTGAATGGTATTGACCAGGTTTTCTTCTATGATTTTTATGTTTCTAGGTCTTGTGTTTAAGTCTTTGATCCATCTTGAGTTGATTTTTGTATAAGGTGTAAGGAGGGGATCTAGTTTCAGTTTTCTGCATATGGCTAGCCAGTTTTCCCAGCACCATTTATTAAATAGGGAATCTTTCCCCTATTTAATGTTGTAGCTGTGTGGTGTTATTTCTGAGGCCTCTGTTCTGTTCCATTGGTCTATATATCTGTTTTGGTACCAGTACCATGCTGTTTTGGTTACTCTAGCCTTGTAGCATAGTTTGAAGTCAGGTAGCACGATGCCTCCAGCTTTGTTCTTCTTGCCCAGAATTGTCTTTGCTATGCGGGCTCTCTTTTGGTTCCATATGAAGTTTAAATTAGTTTTTTTTCCAATTCTTGAAGAAAGTCAGTGGTAGCTTGATGTAGATAGCATTGAATCTATAAATTACTCTGGGCAGTATGGCCATTTTCATGTTATTTATTCTTCCTATCCATGTGCATGGAATGTTTTTCCATTTGCTTGTGTCCTCTCTTATTTCCCTGAGCAGTGCTTTGTAGTTCTCCTCAAAGAGGTCCTTCCCATCCCTTGTAAGTTGGATTCCTAGGTATTTTATTCTATTTGCAGCAGTTGTGAATGGGAGTTCACTCATGATTTGGCTCTCTGTTTGTCTGTTGTTGGTGTATAGGAATGCTTGTGATTTTTGCACATTGATTTTGTATCCTGAGACTTTGCTGAAGTTGCTCATAAGCTTAAGGAGGTTTGGGGCTGAGACAATGGGGTTTTCTAAATAAACAATCATGTCGTCTGCAAACAGAGACAATTTGACTGCCTCTCTTCCTATTTAAATACCCTTTATTTCTTTCTCTTCCCTGATTGCCCTGGCCAGAACTTCCAGTACTATGTTGAATAGGAGTGGTACCTTATCTTGTGCTGGTTTTCAAAGGGAATGCTTCCAGTTTTTGCCCATTCAGTATGATATTGGCTGTGGGTTTGTCATAAATAGCTCTTACTATTTTGAGATATATTCCATTGATACCTAACCAGACTAATAAAGAAGAAAAGAGAGAATAATCAAATAGACACAATAAAAAATTATAAAGGGGATATCACCACTGATCCCACAGAAATACAAACTACTATCAGAGAATAAAACATCTCTACACAAATAAACTAGAAAGTCTAGAAGAAAGGGATAAATTCCTGGACTCATACACCCTCCCAAGTCTAAGCCTGGAAGAAGTCGAATCCCCAAATAAACGAGCAACAAGTTTTGAAATTGAGGCAGTAATTAATAGCCTACCAACCAAAAAAAGTCCAGCATCAGATGGATTCACAGCCAGATTCTACCAGAGATACAAAGAGGAGCTGGTACCAGTCCTTCTGAAACTATTCCAAACTAGAAAAAGAGGGAATCCTCCCTAACTCATTTTATGAGGCCAGCATCATCTGAAACCTGGCAGAGATACAACAACAACAAAAAAAAAAAAAAAAAAGAAAAAAAGAAAAAGAAAAGAAAAGAAAATTTCAGGCCAATATCCCTGATGAACATCAATGCAAAAATCCTCAATAAAATACTGGCAAACCGAATCCAGCAGCATATCAAAAAGCTTATCCACCACGATCAAGTTGGCTTCACCCCTGGGATGCCAGGCTCATTCAACATAAGCAAATCAATAAATGTAATCCATCACATAAACAGAACCAATGACAAAAACCACATGACTATCTCAATAGATACAGAAAAGGCCTTCAATAAAATTCAACACCCCTTCATGCTATTTATTATTATTTTTTTGAGACAGATTCTTGCTCTGTCACCCAGGCTGGAGTGCAGTGGCACGATCTCGGCTCATTGCAACCTCCGCCTCCCTGGCTGAAGCCCCGGGTTCAAGCAATTCACCTGCCTCAGCCTCCCGAGTAGCTGGGATTACAGGCACCCACCATCATGCCCAGCTAATTTTTCTATTTTTAGTAAAGATGGGGTTTCATCATGTTGGCTAGGCTGGTCCGCTGAAGTTCTTATCCCACCTATTCCAGTTTCAGAAGCAGGTCATTATTTCCTTTCAACTGTTGGAGATCACCTGACTGCTTTTCCTTTCCTGTCATTTTCAAACAGGGTATTTTTTAATATCCTAACCAATCCTAGATCTGATATTTTTGTGTATCTGCTTTTCCCCCCAAGTCTTATTTGTTTGGCAGTTATTGAATGCAAGTCTGCAAATTAGATCTCTGTCATATTATTTTTTCACAACTCTGCATGTAGAGATATTTTCATGCTACAAACAATAAACCATATTTCCCAGATGATTTTGCTTAAGCAGGAGGATGAGAAAAAGTACGCAAGCATCTGGGATTCTGCCACGCCTGACAAATTTTATTATTATTATTATTTTTTATTATACTTTAAGTTTTAGGGTACATGTGCACATTGTGCAGGTTAGTTACATATGTATACATGTGCCATGCTGGTGCGCTGCACCCACTAACTCGTCATCTAGCATTTATGCAGCCAAAAAACACATGAAAAAATGCTCATCATCACTGGCCATCAGAGAAATGCAAATCAAAACCACTATGAGATATCATCTCACACCAGTTAGAATGGCAATCATTAAAAAGTCAGGAAACAACAGGTGCTGGAGAGGATGTGGAGAAATAGGAACACTTTTACACTGTTGGTGGGACTGTAAACTAGTTCAACCATTGTGGAAGTCAGTGTGGCGATTCCTCAGGGATGTAGAACTAGAAATACCATTTGACCCAGCCTTCCCATTACTGGGTATATACCCAAAGGACTATAAATCATGCTGCTATAAAGACACATGCACACGTATGTTTATTGCGGCATTATTCACAATAGCAAAGACTTGGAACCAACCCAAATGTCCAACAATGATAGACTGGATTAAGAAAATGTGGCACATATACACCATGGAATACTATGCAGCCATAAAAAATGACAAATTTTATTATTGATTAAGATTCTCATCTTGGTTTATTGAAGAGTAATCACTTATTTGCAGCTACATAGCAATCACTGGTGGAAACTAACAGAATTTCAGCCTCCATAATACATCTTTATTCTTTTCTCTTAGGAGGAAAAAATATTGTAAGTGAAAATTATGTCTGCTTTTAAGACCTGAGAAAATACTAAGTGGTTGAACAATATAAATTTCAGAAATTCCTTCTTATAGTTGAAATTAAGGTTAATTAAGGATTTTTTAAAAACCAAACTATGAATTGTTCTATGAATTAGAAGAACCAGTATCTTTTTTCAAGTGTCTATCAATTCAAACATTGACAACTTCCCATAACGTTGGACAAGATTAGGTGCAATCTAGAAAAGACAATGGTAATAGAATGGCAAAAAACAGGTGAATATTGACTTGCTCCTTTTTTACTGCTTTTACAGATGGCTAATTAATCTGTTAATATTCACTTATTAACTGAAAGTATCTAGAGCAACTATGTGCACTTTGCCACCAACCTGAGCCCACAAACATGCATTATTATATTCTTCCTTGGAGAAACTTCTCTTAGTACAGTGATTGCACCTTCAAAATAAGTAAATGAATACATCAAAAACCTTATCAGTTAAGATATAATCAAATTAAAATATGTTCAAACGAAAGTGTCTTGGGCAACAAGAATATTCATTTTCTCACATTGCAAGAAGCCCAAAGTTAGGCAATTCCAGAGTAGCAATTTAGTGATTTTTAACATGACTAGCTCTTTTATCATCTCTCTGGTCTCCAATCCTCAGTGTATTAACAACTTCTTCTCTCATGGTTGCAGCATGTCTGTCTCAACTCTGGAAATCATATTCTCACATACCAGCCACGAAAGACGGGAAGAAAAGAGTAAAAAGAGATTGTTGCTCCTACTTCACTTTTTAGCACAAAGGAAAATATTTCTAAGTTATCTGCCAGCAGACATTTTTTTTTTTTAATTCTTGTTGGTGGAAATTGGGTCATACATCCATCCTGAAATCAATCACTGGCAAAGATGCATTAACCAACCATAATGTCATAGCCCAGTTAAGGCTTACCCTTAAAGCTGGGAGAGGGGCACATCTTGGTGTGCATATTGCTGCTAACCTACAATCTCAACACATTTGAAGAAAGAATGGCTGGTGAATAAACCACAAACCACTTCTGCCACCAGAGTGAAGTAGTTTTAATTAAATTTTCACCGCCAAGTATGTTTGGGAAAGGTAAAAACGCATGAATAGAAAGTTGTGGGAGATAGTGTGGGACATAAATGAAATGGAGAATTTCCAAGTACATATTATGATAATGCTGAAATCATTCTCGGAAGATTTTTTAACTTAAATGGCCTTTCTATCAAAGGTTATCCCACATAGAAAAATAGCCTGAAACCACAAGGAAGGAGGAAATTTAAAACCATCTTTGAGAGTAGCTTTCACTTTATTGACTGCCTCTAGGAAAATCGACCCTCAACACATATCCATGCATATTTCAATTCTATTTACTCTGTCTCACCTTTTCATTTGTCAAAACTGGAAATCAGGCTACACTTTCCTTGGCCTTACACCATTAATCTGGCCTGACCAATATTTAGAAGTTATCTTTGTATTACATCTGCCCATCTTTCACTTTTTTATTGTGGTAAACTATACATAAAATTAAACATTTAAACCATTTTATAAAATTTTTATTTTTTGTACAAAGTACATAGTACTTAGTAGGTACACAGATTTATGAGGTACCTGAGAATTGGACACAGGCATATAATGTGTGATAATAACATCAGGGAGAGTGGGATATCCATCACCTTAAGCATTTATCCTTTCTTTGGGTTACAAACAATCCAATTATATTCTTTCCATTACTTTAAATGTACAATAAATTATTGTTAACTATAGACACACTATTGGGCTATCAAATACTAGATCTTATTCATGCTATGTATTTTTTGTGTCTAATAACCATTCCTACTTCATTTCCCCACCCCACTACCTTTCTCAGCCTCTAGTAACCTTCACTTTGCTATCTTTATGAGTTCAATTGTTTTAATTTTCAGCTTCCATAGATAGGTAAGAACAGGTGAAGTTTGTCTTTCTGTGCCTGGCTTATTTTACTTAACATAGCTCCATCAATGTTGTTGCCAATGACAGGGTCTCATTGTTTTTAAACAGCTAAATAGTACTCCATTGTGTATATTACTACAATTTCTTTACATATTTGCCTGTTGATGGACACTCTTAACTGCTTCCAAATCTTGGCTATTGTGAATAGAGCTGCAATAAATGTACAAGTGCAAGTATCTCTTTGAAATACTGATTTCCTTTTTTTTTTTTTTGAGTTTATGTTTTTTGGGTATGTCTTCTTTTGAGAAATATCCATTCAGGTCTTTTGCCTATTTTCTAACGAGATTATTAGACTTTTTTTCCTTAAAGTTGTTTGAGCACCTTTTATATTCTGGTTATTAATCCCTTGTCAGATGGGGAGTTTGCAAATATTTTCTACCATTCTGTGGGTTGTCTCTTCACTTTATTGATTGTATCCTTTGCTGTGCAGAGGATACAATTCCCTCCTCTTCTATTTTTTGAAATAGTTTGAGTAGGATTGGTATTAGTTCTTCTTTAAATGTTTGGTAAAATTCTGCAGCATTTTTTAACTTGATGTGATCCCATTTGTCCATCTTTCTTTGGCTGCCTGTGCTTATGGGATATTACTTAAGATATCTCTGCCTAGTCCAATGTCCTGTAGAGTTTCTACAATGTTTTATTCCAGTTGTTTCAGAGTTTGAGGTCTTAGATTTAAGTCTTTAAATGACTTTGATTTGATTTTTGTATATGATAAGAGAGAGGGGTCTAGTTTCATTCTTTTGCATATAGATCTCCAGTTTTCCCAGAACCATTTATTGAAAAGACTGTTCTTTCCTCATTGTATGTTCTTGGTAAATTTGTAGAAAATGAGTTTGCTATAGATATGTGGATTTGTTTCTGAGTTCTCTCTATTCTGTTCCATTGGTCTACGTGTCTGCTTTTATGCCAGTATCATGCTGTTTTGGTCACTATAGTTGTTTAGTATAATTTGAAATCAGGTAATGCGTTTCCTTCAGTTTTGTTCTTTTTGCTCAGGATAGTTTTGGCTATTCTGGATGTGTTGTGGTTTCTTTTTTTTTTTTAGAATTGTTTTTCTATTTCTGTGAAGAAAGTGATTGGTATTCTCACATTGAATCTGTAGATTGCTTTGGGTAGAATGGATATTTTCTCAATATTTATTTTTCCAATCTGAACATGAACTATTATTCCATTTTTATGTGTCCTCTTCAATTTATTTCATCGATGTTTTACAGTTTTTATTGTAGAGATCTTTCACTCCTTCAGTTAGGTTAATTTCTTTGTATTTTATTTATAGATTTTACAAATGGAATTCCTTTTTTATTTCATTTCCTGATTATTCACTGTTGGTATATAGAAATGCTACTGATTTTTGTATAATTATTGATTTTATATCCTGCAATTTTACTGAATTTGTTTATCAGTTATAATAGTTTTTGGTAAAGTTCATAAGTTTCTCATATTATGTACAAATGAGGATAATTTGACTTCTTCTTTTCCAATATAGATGTCCTTTATTTCTTTCTCTAGTCTGATTGTTCTAGCTAGAACTTACAGTACTAGGCTGAATAACAGGGATGAAAGTAGGCATCCTTGTCATATTCCAGATCTTAGGGGAAAAGCTTTCAGTTTTTCCCCATTCAGTAGTGACACTGCTGTGGGTCTTTCATATTGGCTTTTATTATGTTGAGGTATACCCAGTTTTTCAAGTTTTTGACGTGAAGGGAAGTTGAATTTTATCAAATGCTTTTACAGCATCAATTAAAATGATCATATGATTTTGTGCTTCATTCTGTTGAAATGATGTATTTCACTGATTGATTTACATGTGTTGAGCCATCCTTGCATCCCAAGGATAAATGCCACTTGGTCATGATGAATGAACTTTTTAGTCTGTTGTTGAATTCAGTTTGATAGCATATTGTTGAGGATTTTTTAATCAATGTTCATCAGAGATACTGGCATAAAACTTTGTTTTTTTTCATGGGTCTTTATCTAATTTTGGTATCAGGTTAATACCGGCTTCATAGAATGAGTTTGGAAGTATTCCATCCTCCTTTATTTTTTAAAATAGTTTGAATAGGATTGGTATTAGTTCTTATTTAATAGTTTGGTAAAATTTGGCAGTGAAACCATTAGGTCTCAAAGTTTTCTTTGCTGGGAGACTTTTTATTATATCTTTTATCTCATTACATGTTATTTGTCTATTTCGGTTTTAGATTTCTTCAGGTTCAATCTTGGTGGGTTATATGTGTCTAGGAATTTGTCTATTTCTTCTAAATTTTTCAATTTGTTGGCATATGGTTGCCCCTGGTAGCCTGTAATCATCTTTTGAATTTCTGTGGTTATCAGTTGTAATGTATCCTTTTTCATCTCTGATTTTTTTAGTGTTTATATTTATTTAATCAATTTTTATCTTTTATTTTAGGTTCAGGGGTACATGTGAAGTTTTGTTATATAGGTAAATTGCATGACGTGGTGGTTTTGTGTACAGATTATTTCATCATCAGGTAATTAGCATAGTACCCAGTAGGTAGTTTTTCACTTATCTGCCTCCTCCCACCCTCCAGTTTAAAGCAGGCCCCAGGGTCTATTGTTTCCTTCTTCATGTCCATGTGTACTCAATGTTTAGCTCCCACTTATACGTAAGAACATGTGGTATCTGGTTTTCTGTTCCTGTGTTAGTTCACTTAGGATAATGGCTTCCAGTTCCATTTATGTTGCTGCAAAGGACAAAATCTCATTCTTTTATAGGACTGCATAGCATTCCATGGTGTACATGCACCACATATTTTGTATTCTTTCCACCATTGATGGGCATTTACATTGATTCCACTTTTTGCTATTGTGAATAGTGCTGTGATGAAGATACATATGCATATGACTTTACTTATCTGGGTCTTCTCTCTTTCTTTCTCAGTCAGGTTAAAGTTTTGTCAATTTTGTATATCTTTTCAGAAAGCCAACTTTTTGTTTCATCAATTTTTTGTATTGTTTTCTTAAGTTCAATTTCATTTATTTCTGCTCTGTTCTTTATTCTTTTTTCTACTAATTTTGGGTTTGGTTTGGTCTTGCTTTCCCACTTGTCTAAAATGCATCATTAGGTTGTTTATTTGAAGTTTTTCTACTTTTTTAATGTAAGCACTCACAGCTATAACTTTCCTCTTATTACTGGTTTTATCATATCCCGGAGGTTTCGGTATGTTATGTTTTCATTATCATTTGTTTTAAATGTTTTTAATTCCTTTTTAATTTATTGACCGCACTGGTCATTCCAGAGCATATCATTTAATTTCCATTTGTTTGTACAGTTTCCAAAATTCCTGTTATTAATTTTTAGTTTTATTCCATTGTGGCTAGAGAAGATACTTGATATAATCTCAATTTGTTTACATTTTTAAGGCTTGTTTTATGACCTAACCTATATTCTATCCTTGAGAATAGTCCATGGGCTCCAAAGAATTTGTATTCTGCAGCCATTGGATGAAATATTCTGTAGAGATCTATTAAGTCCATTAGGTCTATAATGCAAATTAAGTCTGATGTTTCTTTGTTGATCTTCTATCTGGGAGGTCTGTTCAATGCTGTACGTGGGGTATTGAAGTCTGCAACCATTATTGTATTTTGATCTATCTCTTTCTTTAGCTCTAATAATATTTGTTTATGTAACTCGGTGTTCCAGTGTTGGGTGCATATGTATTTCAAATTGTTATATTTCTTGTTGAATTGTTCCTTTTATTTTTAGTGACCCTTTTTTCTCTTTTTATAATTCTTGTCTTGAAATCTATTTTTTCTTATGTAAGTATAGCTACTTCTGCTCTTTTTTGGTCTCCATTGGCATATAATATATTTTTCCATCCCTTTATTTTCAGTATACATTTGTCTTTACAAATGAAGTTTTTTTTTTACTAGGCAACAGATAACTGGGTCTTTTTTTCTTTCCTTTTCATTTTTCATTCAGCCACTCTATGTCTCTTTGGAATGGAGAGGTTAGTCTGTTTACATTCAATAATATTATTGAGAAGTAAGGACTTAGCAATAATAAGTAATGGACTCTTGCCATTTGTTATTTGTTTTCTGATTGTTTTGTAGTCTTTTATTTCTTTCCCTTTTTTTCTGTCTTCCTTTTAGTAAAGCTGATTTTCAGTGGTAGTATGTTTTAATGTCTTGCTTTTTATATTTTTTTTGTATCTGTTCTATGATTTTTAATTCAGGTTACCATGAGGCTTGCAAATAATATCTTATAACCCATTATTTTAAGCTGATGACAAGTTATCACTAATTTCATAAACAAACAAGCAAATAGTAAACTAATAGAAACTCTCCATTTTAACATGGTCTCCCTGCTTTTTAACTTTTTATTTTTTCTATTTATATATTATTGTACTGTCCATGTCTTGAAAAGTTGTTGTAGTTATTATTTTGGTTGGTTCACCTTTTAGTCTCTCTCCTCAATATATGAGTAATTTACACACCAAAATTATGATATTTTAATATTCCGTGTTTCTATTTATTTACTATTGCCAGTAAGTTTTATACCTTCAGGTGATTTCTTCTAATAATTTTTTTTCTTTCAGATTAAAGAACATCCTTTAGCATTTCTCTCAGGAAAGGTCTGGTGTTGATAAAATGCCTCAGGTTTTTTTTTGTTTTTTGTTTTTTGTCTGGGAAAGTATTTCTCTTTCCTGTTTGAAGGATATTTTTGCTGGATATACTATTGTAGGATACAAGTTGTTTGTTTGTGTGTTTGTTTTTTTCTTCTACACTTTAAATATGTTATGTCACTCTCTCCTAGCCTGTAAGTATTTCACCGAGAAGTTTGCTGCCAAACATGTTGGAACTTCACTGTATCTTATGTTTCTTTTTTCTTGCTGCTTTTAGAATCATTTGTTTATCCTTGACTTTTTGAAGTTTGAGTATCAAATGTCTTGAGTTAGTCTTCTTTGGACAAAATATGCTTGGCATTTCATAACCTTCTTATAATTGAATATTAACATGTTTCTCCAGGTTTGGGAAGTTCTTCTTTAGTATCTCTTTGAATAAACTTTCTACCTCTATCTCATTCTCTACCACCCCTTTAAGGCCAATAACTCTTAGATTTGCTTTTTTGAGGCTTTTTTCTAAATTTTGTAGGCATGCTTCTTTTTTAAAATTATTTTTCTTTTGTCTCTTTGTATTTTTAAAAGCCTCTCTTCAAGCTGAGTAATCCTGTCTTCTGCTTAATTCTTCTGTTAAGAGAATTTGACGTATTCTTCAGTATGTCATTGCATTTTTCTTCTCCAGAATTTCTGTTTGATTCTTTTCAATTATTTTAAGCTCTTTGTTAAATTTATTGAATAGAATTCTGAATCCCTTCTATGTATTGTTCCAAATTTCACTGAGTTTCCTCAAAACAGCTGCTTTAAATTTTGTGTGTGAAAGGTCACATATCTCTGACACTTCATGATTAGTTACTTGTGTCCTGATGCTTGTGGATGTTCTTTGGTGTCTGGACATTAAATAGTTCGGTCTTTATTGAAGTCTTCAAAGTCTAGTCTTGTTTGTATCCACCCTTCTTGGGAATGATTTCAATGCATTTGAAGGGACTTGGATGATGTGATCTAAGTCTTTGGTCATTGTGCCGTATCTGCATTAAAAGGTACCCGAAGTCCGATAATGCTGTGGCTCTTGCAGACTTATGTCTTTGTGGTCTTGAATAAGATCCAGAAGAATTCTCTGGATTACCAGGCAGATACTCTTGTTGTATTTCTTCCTTTTTTTTTTCCTCCCAAACAAATGGAGTCTTTATTTCTGTGCTGAGTTGCCTGAAGCTTGGGGATATGTGACATAAGCACACTTTGGCCGCCACCACTGTGTATGCACTGGGTCAGACCTGATGCTAGCACAGTATTGCATCTCATCCAAGGCCTGTGGTAACTACTACTTCACTACCACATATGTTCATTCAAGGCCCTAGGGGACTATAATTAGCAGGTGGTGAAGCCAGCCAAGCTTGTGTCCTTCCCTTCAGAGTGGTGAGATCCTCCCAATCCCATGTGAGTCCCAAGATGCCATCTTGGAGCAAAGGCCTATAGTCAACTTTAGGGATCTACCTGGTGCTCTATTCTTTTGCTACTGAGCTGGCACCCAAGCCACAAGGCAAAGACCTTCCCACTCTTCCCTCCCCTTTCTGCAACCAAAGTTGTCTCTCCCCATGGCCACCATCAAACTAGGCCAAGAGTCAGTACTGCCTGGCTACTGTCAATGTTTATTTGAGGCCCAAGGGCTCTCCAGTCAGACTGTGGTGAATGCCACCAGGCCTAAGACTCTCCCTTCAGGGAAGTGGGCTCCCCTGTCACCCAGAAAAGGTCCAGAAAAGCCATCCCAAAGCCAAGTCCTTGAACTGGGGACCTCAAGAATCTGCTTGGTGCTCTACCCCACTGTGGCTAACCTAGTACTTAAGCTGCAAGACAAAGACCCCTTTACACTCCTATATCCTTTACTCAAGCAGAAGGAGTCACACCCCACAGCCTCCACAGCCTAGAATGCACTGGGTCACACCTGAATCCAGCATGTCCCCAAGTCTCACCCAGGGCCCATGATGAGTGCTGCCTGGGCACCACTTCTGATTATTCAGGGTCCAAGCACTCTTTACTCGGCAGGATTTAGACCCAATTATCCCAAGACTGGGTTCTTCCCTTTAATGCAGCAGATTCCCTTCTAGTCCAGGGTGTGTCTAGAATTGTTGTCTGGAGGCTAAAGTCTGGAATGGGGACCTTAGGACTCTGCCTGGTGTTCTATACCACTGTGGCTGAGTTGGTATCCAAGTTTCAAGACAAGAGTCCTTTTTACTCTTCCTTCCTCTCTCCTCAAGCAGAAGGAAGGAGTCTCTCCTGGAGCTGCAAGCTGTGATGCCTCAGGTTGAGGGATGGCTGGTGCAAGCACTCCCTTGGCTGCCCCAGCTGTGTCTCATTGGGTTGCATGCCTCCCTGCCTCCCAAGTCCACTGGCTCTGAACACAGCATAGCACCAGTGCATTCCCAGGAATGGCAGTTCTTGAAGCCTAGACTGCCTTTCAAGTTTATTTAGAACACCAGAACACTTTAGCCTACAGTGGAAAGACTTGCCAAAACTCAGGTTCTGACTGCTGGGATGGGCAACTCTCCTTTGGCGAGGGCTGTTCTAAATATCCCCACTGCAGGAACCAGATGAGTTCTTCTCAATGTTGCTTTCTGCTGCTATAGGTCAGCATGGAATTCCAATGCAAAGTCCCACAATCACTACACTCTCCCTTCCTCAAGCACACAGATTCTCCCTCTGTGCCATGTGGCCACTGCTGAGGGATGGGGAAGGAGTTGCATCAGCAATTCAAGACTATCTTTTCTACCCTTTTCAGTGTCTCTCTCAGTTAAATGAAGTTAAAACCAGGTGCTGTGATAACTCACCTGATATTTTGGTCCTTATGAATCTAAATATTTTTTGATTTTTTGTGTGGATAGTTGTTCAATTTGGTGTTTCTTCAAGGAGGACAATTGGTGGAAGCTTCTATTCAGCCTTCATGCTCTGCCTCCTCTCCCTATTTTAACCATTTTTACTGTACTTTCAATGGCATTAAGTACATGCACATAGTTTTACAACAGTCATCACCATCCATCTCTATAATTCTTTTCATCATGAAAAACTTAAATTCCTTTCTCATTAAACAATAACCCCCTATTCTCACTCCCTCAGCCCCTGTAAGAAATTATTCTAAATTCTGTAGACTTAGTCTATGAATTTGACTGTTCTAGGTATCTTGTATAAGTGTAATCATGCTATATATCAACCTTGTGTCTGGCTTATTCACTTAGCCTATTGTCTTCAAGATTCGTCCACACTGTAGTATGTTTCAGAATTTTCTTCCTTTTTTAAGGCTGAATAATGTTTCTTTGTATATATTTTGTTTATCTACTCATCTGAAGGTAGAAACTTAGATTGCTTCCACATTTTACCTATTGCAAATAGTACTGCTATAAATTTGAGTATACAAAGGCTATGGACTGAATTGTTTACCCACAAAATGTGTATTTTGAAACTTTAACCTTCAATGTGACAGCATTTGGAGACAGTGTTTTTAGGATATAATTATGATTCAATAAGATCAAAAGGATGGGGTCTTTATCTGATAGGACTTTTGGCCTTGGAAGAGAAGAGATTAAATGATTTTTCTCTTTCTCTCAATGCACAAAGGAAAGGACATCTGAACACACAGGGAGAATGCAGCTGTGTGCAAGCAAGGAAGAGAGACATCACCAGGAATGAAACTGGCTAACACTTTAATCTTGGACTCACCGGCCTCTAGAACTATGAGAAATAAATTGCTGTTGGTTAACCTACCCAGTCTATGGTATTTCATTATGGCAGCTGTACAGGACTAACATAAGAAAATCTGTTCAAATTATTGTTTTTAATTTTTTTAGTAGACACCCAAAAGTGGAATTGCTAGATCATATTACAATTCTATTTTTAATTTTTTGAGGAAGGGCCATGCTGTCATTCATAGCAGCTGTACTATTTGCATTTTCACAAGCAGTAAACAAGGATTTCAATTTCTCCACATCCTGGCCAATACTCATGTGCTGTTTTGCTTTATTGCTTACTTGTCTTTTATAATAAGCATCTTAATGTGTATAAAGTGGTATCTCTTTATGGTTTTGATTTGCTTTTCATAATGATCAGTTACGTTGATGATTTTTTTATTTTTTGAGATGGACTCTCGCTGTGTCACCCAGGCTGGAGTGCAGTGGTGCGATCTCGGCTCACTGCAAGCTCTGCCTCCCAGGTTCACGCCATTCTCCTGCCTCAGCCTCCCAAGTAGCTGGGATTACAGGCACCCACCACCATGCCCGGCTACTTGTTTTTGTATTTTTAGTAGAGACGCGGTTTCACCGTGTTAGCCAGGATGGTCTCGATCTCCTGACCTCGTGATCCACCCGCCTTGGCCTCCCAAAGTGGTGAGATTACAGGCGTGAGCCACTGTGCCCGGCCATGTTGATGATATTTCATGTCACCTTTCACCTTTAACTCTCTTTTGTTCTTGTTCTCTGAATTATTTAGCATATTTTCATACTGTTTCCTGTGTTTATAATAAAAATTGCACCTTATTTACCGGGAAAGAAGTTCAATTTTTGCTTAAAATCTATCTTCTTTGTAAAATCTTCATGAATCCTATTTTCATATTAACATATCTTTTTCTGGATATCTATTACCTTCTTTATACGATGATTACTGCAATTTCCACAGCTTGAAGTGGATTATAATTAGACATATATGGGTCTTCTTCTACTTGACAAAACTTTTCTTATTCATTTTGTTTTTCCCAGCATCTATAAATGCTCAATTAATTCATTCACAAAGAAGAACTCTTTGTTTG
Organism: Gorilla gorilla gorilla; assembly: GCF_029281585.2. Classification (NCBI taxonomy): domain Eukaryota; kingdom Metazoa; phylum Chordata; class Mammalia; order Primates; family Hominidae; genus Gorilla; species Gorilla gorilla. Next base: position 17,339,222 of record NC_073230.2, read on the forward strand.
GAATATTCATTAGTGCTTTTGTATATTAATGTGTAGTTTTATGCGTGATTATGCCATGAAATATAAATTGTATTTCCTTAGGTACGTCTAAATATCTAGGTAGAAAACCTAAGTATATTTGATATTGATGTCAGAAATAATTGATGGCTTGGTGTAAGGGAAATATTATTAGAGTATATCTTTTATGAATACTTGTACGTATATGTCATTGAATAGAAGTTTGATTACTGTTTAACTCTCTTCATGTTGGTAATATTTATATCCTTGTAGCTAAAGTAGATATCCAAAAGTAAAAACCTTTTCTAAGCTTCATTTGACCAGATTTTCTGGTAAACATAAATCTAATCTACTGTAGAATTTTCTTCTGTCAGACTCAAGTAGGAAAGGCAGAGTCAGAAATTTGATTGTGAACAGCAACTTGTAATTCATATGTTCCTATGACAATGGGTACTGTAAAATATTGTCCACTGAACCCTGAACCAATGGAGGGACTTATAATATGGCATTTTTGATAGCCATCCTGCAAAATTTTGTGCTAGTCTCATCTCTTATTCTTCCTAGCAACTTATTAAAGGGGCAAGCACTATCAATAGCAGATACAAGAAAGGACAAGGTAACACTAAAACAACATAAAATTTTCTTACACTGGGCCCAAAAGCATTCTGCAACTATAGAAAGTTTATGGAGAAGAAATTATATTACTACTTAGAAATCTAAGGTGCTATTCCAAATCTAGTGCCTTGGGTACCTATAAAGTATGTAAGAGCAGACATAAAACTCAAAATCAAGAAATAATAGTAGAGTCCCACTCTTCTCCCTCTGGTAATAAAGACAAATCCTCAGTTAAAGAAGTAATTTCTATTTGGCATCATACTAATCAAGACTTCATGACTAATTTGCTGAGATATTAACTCAAAATAGCCATTGGTAAAAAGGGTGAAAAATGTGTTTTCTGCTTTTCAACTTAATCTTTTTGTTTGTTTGTTTTTTGTTTTTTGAGATGGAGTCTCGCTCTGTCACCCAGGCTGGAGTGCAGTGGCGCGATCTCGGCTCACTGCAAGCTCCGCCTCCCGGGTTCACGCCATTCTCCTGCCTCAGCCTCCTGAGTAGCTGGGACTACAGGCGGCCGGCACCACACCCGGCTAATTTTTTGTACTTTTAGTAGAGATGGGGTTTCACCGTGTTAGCCAGGATGTTCTTGATCTCCTGACTTCGTGATCCGCCCGCCTCGGCCTCCCAAAGTGCTGGGATTACAGGCGTGAGCCACCGCGCCCGACCCAACTTAATCTTGTTACTAAACGATGATACGAATGTATAAGAGATCAGTTCCCAAGAGGCGGAGTGAAAAATCAGACCTTGAAATAGCAAATATTACTTAGCTTAAGTGCAATAATATATTTCATGGTAGAACACATTAAAATGTATGACTATTTATGTGAAATGTTTTTCTTGCTTAGTTTTGTCTAAGAGCCCATGACATTAAGTACTACCTACGCCCATATTTCAAAATGATATGCCAGACCCTCTAGAATTGACTCACAAAGAAGTTGATTGAAAACTGATGTTTTAACCTTTAGATGACTATTCAGTTTCAGCTTGTAAATTAGACTGGAGAGGCCAAAAAACAGGTAGAGATATAATTCTTTTGAAAAAAAAAAACAGTGATAATTACTTGGCATTTATTTAAATGACAAGATTCTATCTAAAACAACACATACTAGCACACCAGAGAGTCAGATGATGACCACACATGGAAAAGAAATAGGATTGTGTTGCTCTATGTCCTTCCAAAGAAGGGTATCTGGAAGAGAAAGGATAACTCAGCAGCCAAATGCTGCGGAGATCTACTCCTGGTTGTTTAGAGGTGATGGGAAAATGGACTACTAGGGGGTGGTACATAGGGAAATCACAAAGTTCCACAAGAATGAAAGTTATTTTATTCACATATGCAACAATCACATGTGAACGTCAGTTTACAACTGGAAGGTCAAATGAGAATAATTCCGTGGCTCATTGCCTCTTATTTTTCCCCAAAATGTTAGATGATCAGTATGTCAGAGATTACAATTAGGAAGCTAGGAAGTAGGCTATAAGAATATTTGAAGAGACGGGATCATCTATTCAGTTTTGCCTTTGCCTGTGGCCAGCTCAAATGGGGAAGGGCATTAAAATTAGAAGGTTACCGTTAATGATTACATTGAACTGGGCATTACTATATTAAAAAGACTGATTTTTGTTTAAAGTGACAGAATCATTTTTTATTATCTGAAAGTTATTAATAAGACTACACCATAGACCAGGAAATGAATTAGACATACAGAGTCTATTGGAAAATGAAGATCTTGGCAGAACATTTGCTCATTGATACTGAAAGGATATTGTTTCTAATCCTATTTATTGACTATACTAAAAAAATGTTAATTAGTACTGATACTTCCGATTTTAAGTTACAGTTCACACGAACATCTTCATGTTCCTAATTTAATAACAAGGGTTTCCCATTTCTTTCCCATTTGTGTTTTTTAATTTTGTTTCTTTTAGAGACAGGTTCTGGCCATCACTCAGACTGGAGTGCAATGACATGATCATAACTCACTGCAGCCTCAAACTCCTGGGCTCCAGCAATTCTCCTATCTCAAGTAGCCAGGACTACAGGTGCGTACCAACACACTTAGCTAAATTTTGTTTTTTTTGTTTTTTTTTTTTTTTTTGAGACAGGGTCTTCCTATGTTGCACAGGCTGGTCTTGAATTACTGGCCTCAAGGAAGTGATCCTACTGTCTCAGCCTCTAAAAGTGCTGGGATTACAGGCTTTAGCCACCATGCCCAGCCTCTCCATTTTATAACTGTATCTCTTTTAAACTGAATGAGAATTATTCTAGTAACATTAACATATCAATAGATCAGATCTTTCCTGGAATTCACAAAAAATAGTTAAAATCTCACAATTTTGAAAAATAATAAAAGTCCTGAGGAATGATTTTTTTTAAGCCTGAAATATATCAACTAACACCATGCATTCAAAGTGCTTTATCCAAAAGTCACTTGAAATCATTTTTGTGTCTTTATTTGGTATAAAAATAAATACACGCCTCCATATTTTATTCATTTTAAGGCTTTTCTTCATTTTTAACCTAATGGTAGTGATATAATTTTAAAAATATGGACATGTACATGTTTCCAAAGTCAACATTATATCAACAGGTATACTATTCTCTACCTCATTTGAGTTGTATACTCTAAGTCATTTAATTTCTAATCTGAAGATTTATTTTAATTATATTGTATCAAATTTTACCCTGTTCAAATTTTTTCCGCATCATTATTTTCTTCTCTTTGTGAGTTTCACTGCTGAAAAGTCTTGGTTTTCCTTTCTAAATAGAATATCCACATTATCTTAAATTGGATGTTCCAATTTGACTTGAATATATGCTACTGTCAACATGCCTGTTGACAACTTGATTGTGTTTTCTTTTGTAAGTTACTTTTTCCTGCTTTGTCTTTAGTATTATTTTCTCTCAGTTTTCTCAGGTAAATAGTGAAGTCTTTCAGGAATCAGGTCCACTTTAATATCAGCAAAGTGGTCTTCAACCATAAATCGTAAATTTTGGTTCAGATTCATCTTTTCTTTTTACTTTTTAGGCAATTAGAAGCATTTGGATCACCCTGGCCTATCTTCTATCACTTTTTCTCTGATTCTTTCCAAACTTTTAAATTAATTTTATTCTTGTTTTTTTTCATTTCTATTCAATATTTAAATCCAGAGTTAAAAATAAAAGCAAAATAAAGGGTACATCTGTGGAAGAATAAAATACATATTTTATTTTTCTATACCTTAAATACATATATAAATAAAACTTAAATACAAATAAATTAAAATAATGAACTAAGCACAAATGTAAAGGAAAAGCAGAAAAAGCAAAAGATAAGGAAAAAAGAAGAAAATAACGACAGAAAAGAAAAATATAGACCAAATAATAATTAAATAAATTATCAAATCATTTAAAAAGTTACAAATAAACCCTCAAGTAACCTCATTTTGGAAAACAGAAAGCACAAATATATAAAGTAAGAAATGAAAAGTGGAAAATAACTATTAAAACAAAAAATGACTTAAAAAAGAAATTACTTTGTGCAAAACTATGAAAATAAATTTGAAAGCCCTGATAAATTTGATAACTTTTTGGAATTCCATCTTCATTGGAAACTACAATAGAGACCAAATGTCTAAAAGACAAAAGAAAAAGTGATAACGGATCTGCCTGCCCACCACCAAAATGACTAATTCCTGGTAATTTCTAGGAATTCTAACAAATATCCAAAACTTAGAGATTGCCATCGCTATTTAAACTATTTCAATCACTTGCAACATAAAAGAATGTATGGGGCAATTATAAACTGATATCAAATCTTGATAAATATGACAAAAGAGAAAAAACAAATTATGCATATTTATGCAAAAATAAAATATTTGCAAATCAGAGCCAGAGGACATTCTAAAGGTAACCCCTTAAGATAACCCAAGTCAAGTTTATCTCAGAAACAAGGCAGGAATCAAAATGAGAAAACCCATTAGCATTTATCATATTGACAAATTTAAGGAAAAAATTATAAGATCACCTCTTTATATTCCAAAATTTTCTCAATATATTTGATTACATGAGATCAATATAAATTCCTCATTATTAAGAAAAACTAGTGTCCAGGTAAATATTTGCATAAGGTGATTTTACATAAATACAAACAAATATGATACATTAATTTGAATACTGCAACTCCAAAAAAAAAAGTATACTTGCTACTCATCCTCAGACTCAAATCCTGCATTTTACCTCATAGATCTCAATTTCTAGCTGAACAATGACAATTGCCATCCATGGACAAATAAACACATACACGTATGCATACCTGAAATTCTTTCATAGTAAATAAATTTAGATACATGGCAGATAATGAAATAAGTGATATAATAAAAATTTGGCCTGATTAAACTTGATCATACATACATGGTCCTCAGTCACAGAGACAAGAGAGGTCAAATGTTGAGATGCATACAAAATCTTTATCAATCCATTGCCATGATCCCAATTACTACCTGATGCCTACATTGCTCAGGTCTTCACAGTTCTCCTAGTTCTAGTTGCACTTTTATTAACTACAGTATTTCCTAAGAAGCGGAATCCAAATCACTGGTGATTCAGGAGATTTTAGGCTTAAGCTGAGGCTCTTGAGGCATCTGCACACTCGTGGTTCTTTTCCTCTAGTACTCCAGCTGTGGCCTTGATTCTGTTAGGATTTTGCATGGCAGGGCTACGATGTAATAATGAGTGCCCTTTGTTATCAAGGTTTAGACAGCTGTGACCACCATGTAGTTCTCTCACTTCAGGTTGCACTAAGCATAAGCAACACAAAGGCAACTCATGCTTTAAGCCCTTGACTTACCCCCAGAGCTACTTTCTGAGTCTGCTAGAACCTGAAAGCTCTGGATGGTAGAGGAGAAAAAAGGAAAATCTTTTAATTCATTAAGTTTCTTGAAATCTCTTTTCCTGGGGAGAAAATGAAGACAGGCACCAGGTTGCCTCTAGCCTCCTTCATGACTGTTCAAAGAGTTCCCAGTACTTAGTAAAAACTGAAATTACAATCTGACTAATAATGTCACCCTTCCTTACCATGGATACATTTTCTCAGTGTCATGACTTTCTGAACTAAGTAGAATTATTATGTGAGCATAGAGCCTCATCTTCATTTTAAACCAAGAAAGACAAAGTTAAATATCACTCCTTAAAGAGTTTTATTCTTACTGAGAAAAAAATTTTCAGGCATAAAATATTTTGGATAAATTACTAAAATCATTTAAAATTGTGCTTATAATTAATTTTTTACACTTTATGGTTTAATTGCATTATTTTAATATTTATTTTCATATGGGACAATTGATGATGTTTGTTTTCATTAATGACACAGGTAGAAGGTTTTCTTTTTAAAATAAATGTATGTAAGCAAAAATGTGAATCAATTTAAAGATAAATATTAAGCAAATTATAGTACTGATGGTGAGATTTAACAAAAATTGTGAAAATGCTATGCAAATGCCTGAAGTATAATCATACTGGCTGAATAAATATGTAATCTTAGTTATCTCATGTTTTCAACAGATGTATGATGAAATCCCTGTCTTTGCCCCTAAGCCTGTTGTCCTATTTCTTAGCATGGCTGTTGATATTATCATCTATGCAGTCTAACAGTGATTCTCTCCTGCCTCTTCCCATGATTATTTCCCACTTGTTGTTCTAGTAAGTCATAATGTTATCTCTATATGTATCTTTAATATTATATTTGATCTCCCTCTATATTTATGATATTTATAATATCACTGGAACATGCACATATTTTACATATTGATTTTTTTCAACCTCCATAGTTCAACCCATCTTTTGTTTAAACAATCGTTTTTCCTTTTTTTAAAAAAAAATACTTTAAGTTCTTGGATACATGTGCAGAACATCAGGTTTGTTACACAAGTATACATGTGATGTGGTGATTTGCTGCACCCATCAACCTGTCATCTACATTAGGTATTTTTCCTAATGCTATCCCTCCCCTAGACCCCCATCCCCTGACAGGCCCCAGTGTGTGATGTTCCCATTCCTGTGTCCATGTGTTCTCATTGTTCACCTCCCACTTATGAGTGAGAACATTCAGTCTTTGGTTTTCTGTTCCTGTGTTAGTTTGCTGAGAATGATGGTTTCCAGCTTCATCCATGTCCCTGCAAAGGACATGAACTCATCCATTTTTATGGCTGAGTGTTCCATGGTGTGTATGTGCTACATTTTCTTTATCCAATGTATCACTGATGGGCATTTGGGTTGGTTCCAAGTTTTTGCTATTGTGAACAGTTTTGCAATAAATATACATGTACATGTGTCTTTATATTAGAATGATTTATAATCCTTTGGGTGTATACCCAGTAATGAGATTGATGGGTCAAATGGTATTTCTGGTTCTAGATCCTTGAGGAATCGCCACACTGTCCTCCACAATGGTTGAACTAATTTACACTCCCACCAACAGTGTAAAACCATTCCTATTTCTCCACATCCTCTCCAGCACCTGTTGTTTCCTGACTTTTTCATGATCACCATTCTAACTGGCGTGAGATGGTATATCATTGTGGTTTTGACTTGCATTTCTCTAACAACCAGTGATGAGTTTTCATGTGTTTGTTGGGTGCATAAATGTCTTCTTTTGAGAAACGTCTGTTCAAATCCTTCACCCACCTTTTTGACGAGGTTGTTTTTGTCTTGTAAATTTGTTTAAGTTCTTTGTAGATTCTGGATATTAGCCCTTTGTCAGATGGATAGATTGCAAAAATTTTCTCCCATTTTGTAGGTTGCCTGTTCACTCTGATGGTAGTTTCTTTTGCTGTGCAGAAACTCTTTAGTTTAATTAGATCCCAATTGTCAATTTTGGCTTTTCTTACCATTGCTATTGGTGTTTTAGTCATGATGTCTTTGCCCATGCCTATGTCCTGAGTGGTATTGCCTGGGTTTTCTGCTAGGGTTTTTATGGTTTTAGGTCTTACTTTAAGTCTTTAATCCATCTTGAGATAGTTCTTGAATAAGATGTTAGGAGGGGGTCCAGTTTCAGTTTTCTGCATATGGCTAGCCAATTTTCCCAACACCATTTATTAAATAGGGAATCCTTTCCCAGTTGCTTGTTTTTGTCAGGTTGACAAACATCGATGAGAAAATCCTCCATTAAAAACTGGCGAACCAAATCCAGCAGCACATCAAAAAGCTTAATCAACACAATCAAGTTGGCTTCATCCCTGGGATGCAAGGCTGGTTCAACATATGCAAATCAATAAACATAATCCATCACATAAACAGAACCAATGAAAAAAACCACATGATTATCTCAATAGACGCAGAAAGGCCTTCGATAAAATTCAACACCCCTTCAGGCTAAAAACTCTCAATAAACTAGGTATTGATGGACGTATCTCAAAAGAATAAGAGCTATTTATGACAAACCCACAGCCATTATCATCCTGAAAAGGCAAAAGCTGGAAGCATTCCCTTTGAAAACTGGCACAAGACAAGGATGCCCTCTCTCACCACTCCTATTTAACATAGTATTGGAAGTTCTGGCCATGGCAATCAGGCAGGAGAAAGAAATGAAAGGTTTTCAAATAGGAAGAGAGGAAGTCAAATTGTTTCCGTTTGCAGATGACATGATTGTCTATTTAGAAAACCCGATTGTCTCAGCCCAAAATCTCCTTGAGCTGATAAGCAACTTCAGCAAAGTCTCAGAATCCAAAATCACTGTGCAAAAATCACAAGCATTCCTACACACCAGTAATAGACAAACAGCCAAATTATGAGTGAACTCTCATCACAATTGCTACAAATAGAATAAAATACCTAGGAATCCAGCCTACAAGGGATGTGAAGGACCTCTTCAAGGAGAACTACAAACCACTGCTCAAGGAAATAAGAGAGAACAAAAACAAATGGGAAAACATTCCATGCTCATGGATAGGAAGAATCACTATCATGAAAATGGCCATACTGTAATTTATAGATTCCATGCTATCCCCATTAAGCCACCATTGACTTTCTTCACAGAATTAGAAAAAGCTACTTTAAATTTTATATGGAACCAAAAAGGAGCTCATATAGCCAAGACAATCCTAAGCAAAAAGAACAGAGCTGGAAGCATCACGCTACCTGACTTCAAACTATACTACAAGGCTACAGTAACTAAAACAGCATGGTACTGGTACCAAAACAGATATATAGACCAATGGAACAGAACAGAGTCCTCAGAAATAATGCCATACATCTACAACCACCTGTTTAAACAATTTTTTAAAACCTTCAGTCTTACTGATTTGTAACTCATGCTGTGCCTTTAAGACACCCTCATGCTCTCCCCAGAACTGTCATTCTAAAACACAATTCTGATCACATAACTTTCTAGATTTAAAAGCCTTCACCAATTTTTTATTTTCTATAAGCAGCACTCAATTTCAGTATGGCAAGTTTTGTCCTTTATATTCTAGTTTCAGACTAAATGCTCTCCACACAAATCCTTGCAGCATCCAGGCATGCGAGGCTTTGTAATAATAATTTATGTTTTAAAAAAGTTACTACTTCTGACAAAATTGGCTTTGTCCTCTATTTTATCTGTTAAATTCCTGCTCCTCATTTAAGATGAAACTCATTTATCATTCCCTCTTCAAAGTCTTCCTAAGTTCCTAGAAGCAACATTCATTATTCATTCCTTTATGATAACACTTAGTGCTTTGCTATATTATTATAGAACATTCTACTTTGTATTGTATGATTCACATCAATGTCTACTTTTATTACTGCATAGGAGGTCTTATTCATGAGAAGCAGTGCAATACAGTGCTTCAGATCTAACATTCTGTGGTCAACAAGACCTGGGCACAAAGTCCTAGAAAAGTTGGATTTCTGGTAAATCTCAGATGAATAAATAAGTAAATGAGTTAAATGAGCTGAGAATCCTCCCATACATCAAACTATTCTTTATCCCCAAATCTTCCTCACCTAGTACATTCCTTAAAGGCCTTGTTCCTTTTATCTTTTAACAAATTAATCCTACTTAGTGTATTGAGATTTTTTTAATGGATTTAGCAGATGGTACACAAATGACCATTCTGTAATATCTGGTAAAATGTCACTTGTTAAACGAGTGGGTTGAACTGGATAATATATGCTTCCTTCCATTTCCCACAGTCTCTGACCTCAAGGAGCACATCCCTGCTGTGTGATAGGCTTATGTTTAGCCATGCCTTTTAAAGATTTTATTACATCAGTAAAATTATGTCATTAACACATACCAATTATGTGATTAAAGCTATTTACATTAAACATGCAATTAGATCAAATTATGCTAATAGGAAAATGCAGGATAACTAAAATTAATTTTAAAAGCAGAGAAATTAACTCAGATAAACTACATTTAAATACCATCACATGTTTAAAAGTAAGCAAGCAAATATTCCTGTTTTATCTCCACTAATTCAGACTCTAATCAACTTGTCTTCCTGCTTTCATCTTCCCTCTCCTGTCCAAACTCTATGTATGACACAGTTACCTGTCCAAAATACAGATCCACCATGTTCCTTCTCTGCTTAAAAACTGAAGACTGGCACTCATTCCTTGTGAGAAACAATTTGTACTTTCACTCCTCAACAGTAGGTGTGACATTAGCTTTCACTAAGTTCTGTGAGTCTTTTTAGTGAATCATCAAAATGGAGGGTGATTTGGAGAAACCTTGAATTTGCATTTGGCATCTGATGTGAGGGTAATCTTGTATGGACTCTTGCCTCTCACGTTCTATTTGACTTTAATTCCTTACAGCTGGAGTGAAAATCATGGGGAAAATTGGCATTCTAGAGGACTGCACCCTTACCTTTGAGTTTGAGTTTAGCTAATTCTGGATAGAAGCTTTTGTTCAAATATTTGCAATCATTTCAATAAATTCAATTTATTTATCAGAAAGCTACTTTGACTTCTTCACACAGGTTTAATATTTAGAACTATCATTGTCATTTTGCTCAAAGCACTTGGTAGTTTCTTTCTGATTTCTTCTTCAAACCCAAGAATAATTTAAAGTGTGTTTTAGAATATTTAGGCTACACATATTTTGAACTCTCATTTGTTAGTTTAAAATTTTGTTAAATTTTTAGTCAATGAATTAGACCTATAGAATATCAATATTTGCAATTTAAGCTTTCTGTCTAATGCATACTTAAATTTTGCAGAGAATCTATTGTTGGACTAGGGTAATACTTAGACTGTAAGACAAATACTATTTTGTCTGTTTTTAATTTAATATAGTAAAGCTCACTCTTTTGATTCTACAGTTTTATGAATTTGACAAATGCAGCGTCATGTAAACATCACAACAAACAAGACTCAGGACAGTCCTATCATCCGAAGTAAATTCCTTTAGCTTTTAGTTATTTGTAGTCAAATCTTTTCTCCACCTCTAAGCTTTAGAAAACACAAATCTGCTTTCTCTTCTACAGTTTTGTTTTTTCCAAAATGTCTACAAATGGAATCAGATGATATGCATTATTCTGAGTGACTTGTTTCATTTGTCATAATTCATTTTAGATTCACTGATGTTTTGTGTGTGTCAATAGTTTGTAACATTTGATTATAAATTTGAGTAGCATTTCACTGTGTGGATGTACCACAGATTTTCTAGCCATTGACCAGTTTAAGCACATATGGGTGTTTCCATCTTGGGGTGATAGTGAATAAAACTGCTACAAACTTTTGCATAGAGGTTTTTGTGTATATAAGTTTTCATTTTTTTAATCTAAAACACTAAAAGTAAAATAGCCATATTATCCAGTAAGTGTATATTTAACTTCATATGAAATGGCATAACTATTCTTTAGAGTGGTTGTACCAGTAGTCTTCCTATCAGCAGTGTATGAGAATTACAGTTGCTTCTCATCTGTGCCAGCATTTAGTATTTTCAATTTTTAAAATTCCACTCTAATTTTTTTTTTGTTGAAATGACTAAAACCTAAAACCCTCAGTTTCTTTTTATTAAATTGGGTTATTTATTATATATTCTAATAAAAGTCATTTGTCAAATTGTGATTTGCAAATATGTTACTTCAGTCTCTGGTTTGGCTTTTAACTTTAATTTTGCTGAAGTCCAACTTATCAACTTTTTAAAAAACATATTATGATTTTAGAGTCATATATAAAAACTTTTTACCAAATGTTTTCTATGTTTTCTTATAACAGCTTCATAGTTTAGCTTTTATAGTTAGCTCTATGATCCATTTTGAGATAGTTTTTGCATAATATGTGAGGTATATATTAAGGTTTATTTTTACATATGGATATTAAATTTTCCAGCATCTTCTTTGACAATATTATCTTTTTTTCCAAACTAATTGCCTGTGCATCTTTGTCAAAAATTAATTGATCACATTGTGTGGGCATGTATATGGATATTCTATCCTGCTGCATCTGTCTGTATGTACCCTTTTACCAAAACCAGACTAAAAAATTACTTTAGCTTAAGTTTTGAAATCAGGTGGTATGTGTCCTCCATATTTGATCAATTTTTTAAAAGTATTTCTTTTATAATTACTTTGCCTTTTCAAACAAATTTGAAAATGAGTTTGTCAGTATCTACAAAAATTGCTATGATTTGATTGGGATATTATTGAAATTAGAACCAGTTTAGGAGAATTTGGCAACTTAAGTCTTTAAATACATGAACACAAAATATCTATTGATTCAGGTCTTTATTTCTTTTATCAGTCTTGTGTCACTTTCACTATGCACATCTGGCATATATCTAAATGCATATTTAGATTTATAAGCATTATATCTTACTGGTGCTACTTAAATGGTTCTGTGTATTTAATTTAAATTTCAAATAGTTTCTTGCTAGTAGATAGAAATTATATTGATTTTTATATATTTTATTAGTTTAGTAGGGCTGCCATAACAAATTAGCACAAACTGGTTTGATAAAATGTCAGAAAATTATTGTCTTCCAGTTTTGGAGACTAGAAGTTCACAATCAAGTTCTCTACAGAGTTAGTTCCCTCTGAGGGCTATAAAGGAAGAATCTGTTCCAGGCTTCCCTCCCTGGCTTACAGATTGCCATGTTCACCCGGTGTCTCTTCATATTGTCTTTCTTCTATGCAACTCTGTGTCTATGTCCAAATTTCTACTTCTAGTAGGGACCTCACTCATGTTGGATTAGGGGACCACTACAGGTTTAATACTCTGGTACAACTTCATCTTAACTAGTTGTATGTGCAAGAACCGTTTTTCCAAATAAGGTCACAGTCTGGTATACTGGGAGCTAAGACTTTAGCATACAAAATTTGAGGGTATACAACTCAACTCATAATAGTTTACCCTTTTCTCCCAGAAATTCACCTTTTCTCACACACTAAATGCATTCACCCCATTCCAACATTCTTAGAAGTCTTAATGGCATTAACCCTAAATCCCAAATTTCACCCAAATATTATCTAAATTAGGTGCGGGTGAAACTGAGAGTATTCATTCTGGTACAAAATTTCTCTTTGTCAGTGGAACTGAAAGGTTATTTGCTTCCAAAAATACAATGGTAGGAGAGTCATAGGATAGATGTTTCCATTTCAAAGGGGAGAATTCTGAAGGAAAAAAGGGATAATGTATCCCAGACAAATTTAAAACCTAGCAAGGAAATTCCACTAGAGTTCAAGGCTTGAGAAATAATAATAATCCCCTTACCTTGATGCTTTCTTTTTCTGGCCCACTCAGGAGGCCACCCTACCCTCTGCCCTGATATGCAGCCCACCCTTTAGAACGTAGGAAGTGGCCCCACCCTTAGCATCAGTTTTTCCCTTTATTGAAGCATAACACATGTCCACAGCCAGACATCTTCATTGACCCATTTCCTGCCTATAAAATTCCATAAGTTGGGATTTTATTTCATCTCATCCTTTATTTCATCTTCCTTTATTTCATCTTCCTTCCTTTATTTCATCTCTGTCCTTTTCAGTTCAAAATTGCAAAATTTCTGCTGAGATGGTTGATTGGATCCACAAATTCTATAACTAATGTCTTTTTCAACTGATTGTTCATCCATGCCCATGATGTTCTGTCCACAGCAAGCTTTCTAACATTTTGCAGTATGGATTGGCTACAAGTTTTCCACATTTTCAAGTTCTGTTTTTGTTTTTGCTTATCAATTACCTCTTCAATTTATCTCTTTTCTCACATTTATAGGCCAAAGGAAGGACCAGGCTGCACTTTTGATAATCTGTTTAGAAATTTCCTCAGTTAAATATTGAAGTTGATCAGTTAAAGTTCTACTTTCCATCAACAAGAATACAATTCTTTCGAGTTCTCTGCCACTTTATAACAATGATTACCTTTCTTATTAGTGTACAATATGTTCTTCATTTCTATATGAAACTTCACCAGAAGCACTATTTATATTTCAAGAACCATTCTGCTTATAATAATATATGTATTCTCTGAGAGAGGTTGTCCATATAGTTCCACTCTTTTGTTTCTGAGCATTCACCAGAATCTCCTTTAATGTCAAATGTCAGTACTTTACCAACAGTCTCTTTAAGCCAATCTAAGCTTTTTCTATCATGTGCCTCAAAACTTTTTCAGTCTCTACCCATTACCCAACTCCAAAGTTACTTCATCATTTTGGGGTATTTTTATCTATCAGCACCTCACTTCCCAGTACGAAAATATGTTCTGTGTCTCTTCTCCAGCTTCTGGTGATTTTATAGTAATTTTGCTGTTTCTTGTCTTGTAAAAGCAGCAGCATAATCTCTTCACATAATATTCTTTGTGTGTGTGTGCGCCTGTGTATGTGTCAAAATTTCTTTTTTGAAAAAAGAACATCAGTGATACAGGATGAGAAGTCCATCCTATTCCGGCATGATTTCATGTTAATTCATATCTTCTATGCCTTATTTCCAAACAAGGCCACACATTGAGGTACTGGGGGTGAAGACTTCAACATATACATTTTTAAGGGGGACACAACTCAACCCATAAAATTAACCTTGTGTACCGAGACACCGTCAACTCACTTATTAGTTTTAAGTGAGAATCTAGCTTATGTAGACTACTCAGGATTTTCTATCAAGACAATCATGTTTTCTTTAAATAGCTTTTTTTGTAACAATTTTATTCAGATATAATTTGCATAGCATACAATTCACGCATTTAAGATGTGTAGTTTAATATATTTTAGTTAATCTTCACAGAGTTAAGCAACCATTGTCATAGTCAATGTTAAAACATTTTCATGACCTCCAAATAATCTCCTTAACCTTTACTCATCACTCTCAATCCTGTATTTTCTCATCCGTAAGCAACCAGTAATCTATGTTCTAGTTCTATAAATTTGCTTATTCCAGACATCTCATATAAAGGGAGTCTTATAAGATCGAGTCTTTTGTGACAGGCTTCTTCCGCTTAGCATAATGTTTTTAAAGTTTATTCATGTTGTAGCATGTATCAGTACTCCATTCCTTTTAAGGTCAAATTATATTCCATTGTATGGATATCTCGCATTTTATTTATCTATTTATTAGTTCATTAACGTATGGGTTGATTCCATCTTTTAACTAATATGATTATTCCTGCACTAAACATTTGTGTACAAGTTTTTGTGTGAATATATCATTTTTTTTCTTGAAGTGGAATATAATTGCACCTAGGAGTGGAATTGCTGTGTAAATTATTAGCTCTATATTTAACTTTTTGAGAAACTTCCAGACTTTTCCAAAACAGCTGCCTCATTTTATATTCATGAAAGCAATGTATGAGGGGTTCTTATTTCTCCACGTTCTCAGCGAGACTAGGTATTATCTTTTTGATTCTATTAATTCAAGTGGATACAAAGCATTGCAATATGATTTTCATTTGTATTTCCCTGATGATTTAATGATGCTGAGAATCTTTTCATGGGCTTAGTGGTTATCTGTACAACTTCTTTTAAAATATTTTTATTTCGGTTCTTTGTCTATTTTTAATTGGGTCATTTTCTGCTGTTTTTGAGTTGTGAAAGTTCCTTATATGTTCTAGGGATGCAAGTCCCTTGTTAGGTATATAATTTTTTTAATTTTTTCTTCTATTTTGTGGATTGTTTGTTCACTTTCTTAATAGTGTCCTTTGAACAAATATGTTTTTATTTTTATGAAGTCCAATTATATCATTTTTTTCTTTTGTTGCTTGTGGTGGTGGTATCATAAATAAGACTATTTTCAACTTTAAAATAATAAAGATTTACTGCTGTTTTATAAGATTTCTACAGTTTTGCTTTTACATTTAGGTATTTGATACATCTTGAATTAACTTTATATAGTGTAATGCATAGGTTTAATTTCAGTGTTTTCCATATGTTTATCCAGTTGTCCCAGAACCGTGTATCAAAAGAACTATTTTTTATTCATGAACTGGTCTTGGCACCATTGCTGAAAATCAGCTGACAATAGATATGTAGGTGTATTTCTGATTTTCAGTTACATTCCACTGATATGCCTCAATTACTGTTGCTTTCTAGTCAGTTTCAAAATTACAGGGTGTCAGTTCTCCAACATCTTTTTCAAGATTATTTTGGCTATTTAGTTTCCTTGAATTTCAAAATTATTCTTAGGATCAGCTGGTCAATTTCTGCAAGAAGCTTACTGCATTTCTGAAAGAGTTGGGTTGAATTCATAGATCAATTTGGAGAATATTATCATCTTAATAACATTAAGTCTTTTGATCTATGAAATATCTTTCCATTTATTTAATTTTTTTCTGTAAAGTTTCATCATTTTCAGAGTATGTGTTGTATTTTTTATTAAATTTATTTCTAAAAATTTTATTTTATTTTGGTGCTACTGTAAATTAAATAGGTTTCTTAATTTCATTTTGGACTTCCATTGCTAATTGTAATGATTATTTTTCTGTTAAATTGGCTAGGTCATGGAACCCAGTTTTTGGCCAGACACTAATTTAAATATTTCTATGAAGCTATTTTTTAGATGATATTAAGATTTACATCAATGGGCTGGGCGCAGTGGCTCACGCCTGTAATCCCAGCACTCTGGGAGGCCAAGGTGTCCGTATCACAAGGTCAGGAGTTCAAGACCAGCCTGGCCAACATAATGAAACCCCGTCTCTACTAAAAATACAAAAATTAGCTGAGTGTGGTGGTGCGCGCCTGTAGTCCCAGCTACTCAGGAGGCTGAGGTGGGAGAATTGCTTGAACCTGAGAGGCAGAGGTTGCAGTGAGGCGAGACCACACCATTGCACTCCAGCCTGGGTGACAGAGTGAGACTCTGTCTCAAAAAAAAAAAAAAAAAAAAAGATTTACATGGATGATCTTTGAGAACAAGGAGATTACCATACATAATTTACGTGGTCCTCATCCAATTAGTTGAAGGCTTAAGGGAAAACCTGAGGTTTCCCAAAGAAGAAAGAATTCTGCCCCCAACTGCCTTCATAATGGAACTGCACCATTACCTTTTTCCAGAATCTGAAGTTGGCCACCCTGCCCTGCAGATTTTGGATTTGCCAATGCTTACAATTGTATAAGCCAATACCTCTCTCTCTCTCCCCCCATTCTTGTGTTAATAGATGGATTGCAATTAATTTTTGTATATTGATCTTGTATCCTGCCACGTTACTGAACCAGTTTATTAGCTCTAATATATTTTAGTGAATTCTAAGTCCTTAGGATTTTCTATTTACAACATGATGCCATTGGCAGACAAGGATAATTTTATTATTTCCATTGTAATGTATATATCAATTTTATTTTATTTTATTGCCTAAATTTTCTGGCTAGAAAATAGAAATGGTGACAGTGGATATTTTTATCTTGTTCCTGATCCTAGGGGGAAAGTATCTAGATGTTTGTAGATGTACTTTATCAGGTGAATAAGTTGAATTATATTTCCAGTTTTCTTAGTGTTTTCATAAGGAAGGGGTACTAATATTTTTCAAATACCTTTTCTGCACCTTTTGAGGTAATCATGTGTTTCTTGCTTTTATTCCATCAAAATAGCTAGCAATTGAGATTATTTTATTTCTCTCTTTCTAAGTGTTTATCTCTCCATCCATCTATCTATATAAGTACTTACAAATCATCAATGAGATTTATAAGCCTGTAGTTTCCTTTGTTGAAAGTTTATCTTTAATAAATTTAATTTTTAACAAATATGGAGGAAATATGGTTATCAATCTCTATCAGAATGTGATTATATATTCATCATCATCTAACTATATAGCAACCATTATCTATCTACATATCATGTACACATTTGTTTCCCTATTGCACTAAATACAGTTATAGTATAATATCGAATAGGAGAGGCAAAAGTGGACATTTTTTCTTATCATTCTTGGGAGAAGTCATTCAGTTTTTCATCATTAAATATTATATTATCTTTAGACATTTTTGTAAGGATCCTTTATGGGTTTAAGAAAGTTTCATTTTATTTCTAATGTTTGAGACCTTTTCTCATAGATATTGTATTTCCCTTTTCTATTTCTGTTATAATAATCATGTAATTTTTTCTTCTTTAGTTTGTTATATATGGTAAAGTACATCAGGCGATTTTCATTCTCAGGTGAGACATGCTGCATTATCTTTTTTGAAGCATTGTTGAACTTAATATGTTGTTGAAAATGCTTGTGTCCATATTTTTTGATGCCTATGTTTTCTTTCTTGTTATACTTTTGTCTGATTTTGATATGTGTAAAACTTGCCTTTATTCTATTTTTTCTTTATCTTCTATTTCAATAATTGCTCATCAAATCTTCATTATTTTTTCCTGTACCATCTTTGGGTCTAATTTTCTCTTTTCACTCCTACATTTCTTAGAGGTTTAGATTACCATTTAGAGATTTTTCTTGCTTTCAATATACACATTTCATATTCTAAACTTCACTTTACGTTTTGCTTCAGCTCTCTCTCAAATTTTGATATAATGCATTTTTTTGTATTTTGTTAAAAATATTTCTACTTTTCTTAAGTCTACTTGTTTTCTCCAGTAGGCTGAAATGTGTTTTTTAACTGACCAATATTTTTAACTGACCAATAGCAACTTTTCATATGCTATTGCCTTGACTGTATGGAGTGCTCTATAAATGTCAATTATACTATGTTGTTTGGTGGTATTTTAAATTCCTCTATATTGTTGTTGATTTTTTCTCTACTAGTTCTTTCTATTACTTAGAAATGTCTCCAACTATAATTCTGGCTTTATTTATTTATTCTTTCAGTATTATCTGTTTTAGCTCCATGTATTCTGAAGCTGTGTTGTTAGGTACATACACATTTAGGATAGTTGTGTCATCTCAATGAATTAATACTTTTGTCATATGTAATGTCTGTCTTCATTTCTGTTAATTTCTTTGCTCTGATGCCTATTTGTCTGGTATCAATACAGCCATTTCAGTTATTTTTTATTAGTGTTTGCAATATATAACTTTTCTCATCAATTTACATTTAGGATATCAATACCATTATAGTTAAAGTGAGTTTCTTGTGTAGAGCACACAGTTGCTCCATTCCCATTTCTGTCTTTTTATTGCTACACTTAGATCATTTACGTTTAATGCAATTTTTGATATGCATAAATTTAGGTCGACCAGTTTGCTTGTTTTCTCTTTGTTCCTTATAGTATTTTTTCTTCCATTTATTCCCCTTTTTTTCAAACTTTTGGATTATTATGACTTTTTATATATTTTATTTTAAAACATGTATTGTGATTTTAACTATGCCATTTTAATATATTATTTTAGTGATTGCTTTAGAAACTACACAGAAAGTTCTCAATGTTTTACAATTTACTAATAATCAATAGTTTACTACTTCAGTTTTAATGGTGAAATGTTACTACGTTATATTTTACTTTACCCTCTCCTCCTTTAGGCTATAGTTTTCTTCTAAACTACATCTATCTACACTGACACTGTTTAGCCAATCATAAATTTTGCTTTGAATTGACAGACATATTTTAAATAACTCAATTGGAAGAGAATATATTTTTAAATTTAGCCAGATATTCAAGCTTTTTTGAATGTCTTTTATTTCTGATGTTCTAAGTTTCACTCTAATATTTTCTTTCATTTAAGAGCTACTTTTTTAACAATTTAGAGCAAGTATAAGGGCTAGTATTTTCTTGTTTTTAATTTGAGAACATTTTTACTTCTCTTTCATTTCTAAAGAATATTATAACTAGAAAAGCAACTCAGGTGACAGTTATTTTCTCATAACACTTTAAAAATGTATTGCTTTCTTTTGTCCTCCTTGGTTTCTGAAAGGCAATAAATAAATGTATAAAAAAAGATTGCTAGAATTTTAAATGGCATCTAAATATAGAAACTATACTGATTGACATATCCTAATGGAATCAAGAATAACAATATGTAAATAAATTACTTCCAGGAAAATTATATGGAAAATAACCTTCCCAAATTGGCTGAAGAATAAATATAAAACACACAATTACAAAAATCAATGTTTTCTTTTTAAAAGTCATTTTTAAAAAGCACAAGAATTTAAAGACTTACAGGTAAGCAATACCAAAAGTTCAACAAATGGTCCAGAATCAAAGCAGAATTTGAAGACTTCTAAGCTCTATGTATTAGGTTCAGCTCATTTTAACACAAAAATAAAATAATGCTAGTGTGCAAAATGTAATGTAGCTCAAATTCACTTGTGTCATAGTTACAGAAATATCAAGTAAATACTATCAAATTAAATCCAGGATGTATACATAAACATAATATGACCAAATAAGATTTAATTTTTGAATGGAAAATATTATTTAGGCTTAGAAAATTTAATAATGTAATTAATGTTTTAATAGATTAAAGGAGAAAACCAACTTAATTATTTTAAGGAATTCAGGAAATCACTAATTATTAATAATAAAATATCTCAGAAAAAATAGAACAGGAAGGAACTTCAGTTTGATAACAAAAACCCAGAGTAAACATCATATTTTAACATAATACGCTTTAAATATTTTCTTTAAATTCAAGAGGAATAATACATTTCCCATATTGTACTCTATACCATCCATCGACTCATTACTGGTTTATATATTGAAATACTGTGTTTTCACAAAGAAATTATTTTATTCACTTCAATTTAATGGTTTTGCTATCCTGTCTTTAGGTCTCAGAAAATCTCTGGTTTCTACACAGATATTTCTCTTTTCTTGATCTAACAAATAACTTCTTATAACACTGTCCATGCTGTTTTTATAATACTGCATGGAGCTCTATGCTATTTAATGAGGCATTTCTCTTAATCAATCCGAGGAGCTCTGAAATGTTTTCATGCTGTGCACAAAGGCGAGAGTTTACAGAATATGCTTAACTATAAATGTTCTCTATTTTCATCCATATGTAAATCAACAGACTTGGGAAGTTGGTGATCTCCTTAGTGTTTAGCTCACATTTTACTCACAAGGATATAGGTGGGCTATTGAAAAAAGTATTCACATAATTCTAAGTAAGTTTGGAAAAAATAATATAATTACATAGATTCCCTTTGCCTTTCATTATCAACAAAAAGAATTTTAAAATCTATTATTATATGTCTGATTTGAATTCTACACAGATGTTAATAGTTTAATTTCAAGTATCTTCCCAGATGACTTTTTCTACGTGATGGAAAACATTAGGAGAAAAATGTGGGGCACCGCAGCCATAGATCTCACTGTCTCAAACCATGAAAAATAAAAACAGCCACATCTGACAGAGACACACTTTTAGACTATATACTGTAAAACTGAATCAGTTGTACGTAATGACCAACATGCTGAGCTAAATTCCCATTGATGTGGTTCTTTCGTCCACAAACGGAAACAGTGCTAATGTAAAAATTAATGTCACCTTTGTTTCATCTTCATTTGTACTTAAGATGAAGCTTTGTTTCACTATATCCTTAACTTTTCTAGTTCCTTATAGCCATGTAATGAAGGTGAGAGAGAATATTTACTATCATTTCAAATGTTGGCTCTTTTATGTCTAATTCAAATGATTTCCTGAAGCATTGCTCTTAAGAGCTGGTTAGGGGTACGGTTGTGGACTGATGTCTGTAGATTACCATACATTTCTGTACTTTCCAATACTGAGTAGAAGTGAAATAAAATTAGACTTTGTATGCATAATTTAGGTATAATTCATCATGAAGATGAAACAATCAAAACATAAAGGCAGATTATATTTTGAGTGCACAAAAATAGCAAACAGTGGATTTTTTAACAGCATTCATATTGTTAAATATCTACACTCTGTCTTAAACTGAGGCAATGAGATTATAACCTTAATAGTTAAGCCAAGAATGCTAGTTGTGGTCAGATGACTCACTCATTATCATTAGAGTACATACACAGGGAATTTGGTCATTGTGTTCCCAGCTGGCAGCTTTTACTAACATCTGGGTTATTAACATCAGAATCAGCAATCTAGCAAATTGTTCTCTCTAACATATCCAGCTAATCCTGGACCCAAATTAGTTCCCTTCCAAATCCACCTGCAGTAAATCCAGCAGTCAAGATTACCCTTGCACAGAATTACTTGAATTATATATAAAAGTAGATTAGGATTAAATATTCCAGAATTCATGCCTGGCTTTCTATCTGTAGACAACATTGAGTATGCTTTTGGAAAGTGAAAGTCAGGATGCCAACATTATTTGCTTGTCAGCGAAAAATTTCAATGAAGATTCAGAGATTCTAACTACCACTTAACCAAAGCTATTTGGAAAAAGAGACATTTTCCTCATATTTGAGACAATTGCAACAAATATCTTATCATAAATATTTGAACAGTTTTGAAACTGTTTGCTTATATGAAATATACTCATAACAGCTTTAAACGGCATTTCTGCTACTGTGTAAGCTTCTTGATCCTGAAGATGGTTTCTGCCTTGTTCTTTATCCAGCTTAAGGAAATTTAATAATGCAGTGAAATGCAGTGAAAGGAATCTAAAGTTCCTGTGATAAATCTAACTAATAATATCAGTAATCTTACTGTACTTACAAACCATTAATATAATTTAATGCCAGATCATTTAAAAGTGAGATTTCTCAAATAGGTTTTTATAGTTTAGTTGATTCTCTCTGATAAAAGGCAAACTCTCTAAGAGAAGAAAAAACTACAATGTAACACATTCATATGTACATAATTTAAAATTCTTGTGATGCCATCATAAACCAGCATGGGTTTTCTTTCTTTCTTTCTTTCTTGTCGTTTTCTCTGATTGTATATCCCTTACGTAGAACCCTGTTGCTTTCCCAGGGAACACTGATTTTGATTCAAATACACATCTGACCAAACCCAGCTCTACACTATTTCTATTAGCTCTCCGTTCATGCATCTTGCGTCTTGATAAAAAATTCCTTCGTTTTCACACATTTTCCTTCCTCTACTCCTTTGCTTATGCTGTTTCTTTCTTTTTTTAAGTGAAAGCAAGTTTGTTAAGAAAGTAAAGGAATAAAGAATGGCTAACTCCGTAGTCAGAGCAGTGGCATGGACTGCTCAATGCTCAAGTTATTTCTTGATTATATGCCAAACAAGGAGTGTATTATTCATGAGTTTTCCAGGAAAGGGATTTCCCAGAACTGAGGATTCCTCCGCATTTGAGACCATATAGGGTAACTTCCAGAGGGTGCCATAGCATTTGTAAACTGTAATGGCATGGCAGTGCCATGGCATGTTAGGGAGTGTCTTTTAGCATGCTAATTAACATATAATAAGCATACAATTAACATATAATGAGATATTTTTGACCTTTGTTACAAAGATATATTGTGCTCAATACTTTGGATACAGTATCTTCAGTGTTGAGGTTGTTAATAGGAAAAATAAAGGTTTCCATAATCAAATATGTTTTGGTAAATGCTCCTAACAACATTCCTATCTTGCGGATATATAAAACATTATGTCCATCTTTAGAGCATAAAGTTTCAGAATAGATATTCAGTGAAAAAATCCGTATTTCCTTAATTTATTTGATACACAGTGCTTCTCTGGTACATGCAAAGTCTTAGACTTTTAATACACAGAAGGACCTTACAAACCAATAGGGAAATAGACTTCCTTAGAAAAAGAAACTAAGATTTGTAAAAGCAAGTTTTAAAGAATGAAAAGTAAATTGTTTTCTCCAATAGTAATTAAGAAATAAAGATTAAAACAACCTTAGCTCTTTTCTACAAAGTTTTAAAAGTTTAAAAAGAAAAATGAATGTGTTTGGAAACTTGTAAGCTAGTAGTGAAACTGAAAACCGGCTTATATTTCTAATAGGCTAGCTGGCCATACTTAACTGTGGTTAAAATACACATACTATTTTATCTGGCTATTTTTAAGTACTTATCTTATGAAAATAATAAGCAGTGCACTAAATGTATTCTGCAAGGTTGATCATTACAGTAGGATAGAATGAAAAAAAATCTAAATGTCCCACAAAATAAGATCAGTTAAATAATTTATGGTATATCTGTATCATGGAATTCTAGTCATTACAAAATCATATCAAGTAGATATTTTTACATGCAAATATGATCAAGAAAAATTATAAAGCAAGAATATGAAGTATTAAATACTAAATATAGTTGGGTGTATGTTTCTGTGGCTGTATTTGTGTGTATACATATATGTATGTGTATATATATATATATATATAGGTGTGTGTGCCTGGGCATGTCTGTGTGGGTATGGGTGTGCATATACACACACGGATTTTTTTTTCACTGACAAGTATAATCATTAATATGTTGGCAATAATTACGTTTGAGTGGTAAGGTCTTAAAAGTTGAATTTAATTGCCTAGCTTAGTTACATTTACAAAAATTTCTTTAATGGGATTAATTATTGCTAGCAAAATAAAGTCCTTTAACTTTTCTTCAAGTACTTCATCTAGCAAGCTTTTACTGGCTCTTTCAGGCAGTGAAAGATCTTTCTTCCATGTTCCAAAGGCACTTTGTTCACTTATCATATGAGTATCAATATATGTTTCCTTGACTAATTTACTAGTAGATTTTGAGCCTCCAAAGAGAAAGGTTGTGATCAGATTTTCTTTCTAGTCTCTGGTATTAGCACAGTGCTTGACTCATAATAGCACTAATAATAGTTTTTGGAGCAAATGAACGAATAAATCATTAAGCAAGTTTGACCAAATGCATAAAAAGATAAATGAAATTGTTCTGATTAGGTTTAATTATCAAAAACTACTTCAAGCTAAATGCTGCAGGTATTTAATGCATTTCTACTTTTTAAATTAAAACAGCTCATCCAGAGCCATGCACACTCTGAGCCCTCAATTAGTATTGATTGATATAATTCTATGAGAGGCATGAGTTAGGCTAGTAAATGACATGGGGAATCTCAATTCAAATCATGTTTCTAAGTGGTAACCAGAGCTGTAACTGAATCTGTTAAGTGGCAAGTCTATTTAGAGAAAAGAATTGGGGCTAGGCTTTAAAGTAATTTTTAAAATGCCAGCTTAAAATAAGAAAACCCACAATATGTTTTAATTTGAAACATGTTTACATATCATTCCAGCATCATAACACAAAATCATAGAATATTTGTATATGCCTAAAATAATAACAGTAATAATAATAATAATTTGATACACTGGATCACCTAATCACAACTATTTATACATATTAAGAGTTAAAAAGGGAATGAAATATTTCCTTTTTCATTTTTGATAAAGCCTAATCCTGGAAAATATTACAGTAATTATAGCAAATATTTGCTCTCTTAATGAATCTGTTTGTCTAAGACCATGCTAATTTATATATCCTTGTGATCATGTTAATAGCTGCATAAGTAATTATAATTCTCCATATTTTATAGATAAGGAAACTGTAGTACAAGAAGTGTAATTTATTTAGGGTCATACAATTTCTACTTTATAAGACTGAGGCTGGCTAGTATCAGAATCTGTGGTTTTAAATGCAGAGCTAAAGTGAGGAAAATTATTATGACCAGAAGAAATCTCCACTTAATGGAAAATATTCAATCTTGTGTGTTATAAGTCAACTAGTAAATGTTTTTATATGCTTTATATATTCAGTATTCTATATTTTATATATTTTCTGGGTTTCAAAAATTATATATATATATATATATATAGACAGAGAGAGACAGAGAGAGAGAGAGAAATGACTTATGGAAGATAATAACCAAACAGTTAAATGAAAAGTGCTTTTGATTCGATGTCAAAAAGCAACATATAAAATGTGAAAGATATTTTATTAAGATGCTAATTTGAAGAAGAGGACTACAAGTCAAAGTGTAAGGGTACATGCTTTCTTTCCCTGATGTCAAGATACAGCATACCCTAAATAAAATAAAAAGTATATATTAAGTATTTTACAATTTTTAAAATCCTTACACTATCATATAAAATATTGGTCCACTATAATCTCTGAAAGACATAGACATTCACTATCACCAGACGCTAATTTTTAAAATGAGAGAAAATTCGTCTTGGCAAAGAGCCTAAAACACAAAGTCAAGATTAAAGGCACTATGATTACTAAAAAAGGCAAAATAAGCTTTAACTAGGAATGTTTCACATCTTAAAAGAAAGATGAACAAATATCTCAGGAATTAGAATTGGAACTATACTTATCTGACTCCAGTGCTAGAGCCTTAATGTTGTTCGTACTCAGCATCAAAGAATGTTTACACAAATTCACCTACTCTCTTTATCAAGTAGTGAGAAATGAATGGTAGCCCTTGTCTAAAATCATGAAAAGAAAGCCACACATATTTTCATAATATGTTTTAATACTCCTGGATATAATAGATTCCTAGGTGAGTCTCAAAGTGTTGACAGGTGTCTTGCTTGTTTGAGTAACTGCTAGTCTCCCACTTTAAATGGGAAGAGGGATTATGATGGACAGTGGAGTCTCAGAATTTATTTCTGAAAGGTCTGTAAGCCAAGTCAAATTTAACATCATGGACTACAATATAGAACACAACCTCTAATCTGGTGAACATTTCCAGAAACTTGATAACAGCTTTCTTTCCCAAACAAAAACATTTCAGATATTTTAAGAAAATTGTCTTTTGCACCTTAAGTGTGTTTTTTATATTTAAATACGTCCACAAAGTCTTCATTAAAATAGTAAGAGTAAGAAATGGGCAAAACATTCCCAACTAAGGGAAATATTGAAATAGATATGGTACATTCATATACTAAAAAAATGCAGTTTCTATAAATCTGTCTAAAATAATTTTAATGACATGGGAAAATGATTATTACATAAAAAGTTTAAATAAAATATCATGTAATTTTTTTACATGTTTTGAATTTCTCCCTCCACACTAACTGTCAGCCTTGCTGCTATTGTTGCCAGTTATCTTTCTCAAATGAACAATGTATAAAATTCCCTGGAAGATGAAGAGGGAAACAAACAGAAACTGAGATTCGAATTTTGGACATTTAGTCAGTTCATTGACATAATTCGCAAATCCTGCACACCAGCCTTAAGTGAACACCGTTTAAATGTACACATCAGCTAAATTATAAAAAAAATTTTTCCAGTCATGGACTTTCAAGTTTTTTCATTAATGTATGAATATGACAAAAATGTACATTTAGAAATATCTTAACTATGAAATATATGAAAAATACCTCGCAAAACCTCCTCTAAATCTACAGGAAATTTTTCTTGAATTTTTTTCTTGCTGTTGCACAATTTCTAATGGGGGAAGTGGGGAGAAATGTATATAACTATAGACCACTGCCATCCAGGAAGAGGCAGCAGCAGAAAATTCAGCATTATCAAAAGTCTTGCTGGCAGCCTTGCAAGCCTAATGCTTGATTTTGCTGGTGTTTCAGGGTGGAGGTTGATTCACATTCACAAAATTCCTAAGAAACAAATGCTTAAAGCCGGTGTTAATCTATATATTACAAGAGAAATAAAGATGTCAATAGTCAATAAATTGAACATTTGTGTTAGTGTAACTAGCGGATTCTCCTTCTAAGACAAGCAGGAACCCTATTTATTATGAGGTGGCTTGGTGAGACTGAAGTTACTGTCAGAACAAAGAGAGTAGCTCTCTGATTCAATATATAATTACTCAAGCTCAGCTAGCTTTGGGAGCCTAGTGTTTCCCACTCACTCAGAGCAATGCAACTGGGAGGAAGAACTTAAGGCACAAGGCTGTGAATGAACATGTTCTTCTATGGCCATTGCTTAGAGGGATAGGAATCAGCAAAATGGTTTATATGGCTTCCTTTGTCCTTATTTTTCTTTTACGAATCAGCCATCTGCCAACAAACACTCATAGACAAATTTGTTTGAAATCTTTCCTGAGCTATGTTAATATCATCAGTCAGTTTTTCACATATGTCAATTTAGAGGCATTAAGCGCTGAGTTTTTATAATTATTGTGGATGTATAATAGTTGTTCATATTTATGGGGTACATGTGATGCTTTAATATAGGCACAAAATTTGGAATGATCAAACCAGGATAATTGGGATATCCATTACCTGAAGCATTTATCATTTCTTTGGGTAAGAAACATTTCAATTCCACTCTTTCAGTTTTTTGAAATACACAATGAATCATTGTTAACTATAGTTGCCCTTCTGTGCTACTGAATACTAGATCTTATTCATTCTCTCCAACTATATTTTTGTGCCCATTTTTTAACTCAATCTTGATAGACAAGGTCTGGCTCTGCCCATAAGTTATACTAATACAAGCTGAGCACGTTTTATCCAAAATATTTGGGACAAGAAGTGTTTCATATTTCTGATTTTTTCAGATTTTTACATGTACATTTTCAGAATATTTACATGTACATACTGAGATGTCTTGAAGATGAGACCCAACTCTAAACAGAATTCATTTATAGTTTCATATTCACCTTATACACATAGCCTGAAGTTAATTTTATACAATATTTTAAATAAATAATTTTGTGCATGAAACAAAGTTTTTGTACATTGAACCACCAGAAAACAAATGTATCAGGTATGAGATTTTCTACTTGTGGCATCATGTTTGCACTCAAAAAGTTTCAGATCAGGGTGCATTTCAGATTTCAGGTTTTCTTTAATTAGGGATGCTCAACCTGTATACTGTATTATGTGAAATTTTCTCAAGAAAAATAAATCAACTATGTTAATAGCCAGACAGAATCTATATTTTTAGAAAGAAAATATTTGCAAAGGAAATCTAACATAATTAAAGACTAACATTAATAAAAATAATTTCTGAACCTGAATAAGCTACTTTCTGTAAGTTCTTGACAATTCAGCAAGTAGGCTTATTCCCTCCAAGGTGTAAATAAGAGGCTTCTCCCAATACAGTCCAAGTTTTATTTTGTTTTTGTTGCATTCATTTTCATTAATCGAAATAATTTTTTAAATCTGCAGATTGGAAGAATAAGTGCTTTTTTAAACCTTCCACAGCATTCAAATCCTCTTATTTCTAGTTTTCCTTAGTAAAAAATGAGTTCTATGTCAACATAACAGGATTTTTTAGCTCAGGACTGAGCCACAGTTGGGCAATGATGTAATTGCACTATGCTCAAAACAAGTTAACTCTGGAAGCCATTTGAGCCCCATTCATCTTGAAACCTGATTCTCAATTTTGGCTTGCCGCTAGTACCTCTTTAGCTTACTGCCAGAGCCTGTTGTCAGCTAGAATTTTAGATAGAGATTATAGCTCAAAGAAAGGGAGAGCTGTGTAACCACTATATTATACTTGGACCACAGAGGTAATTAATTACCTTTTCATCTGAGAATTTCAAAGAAGCATACTAATTGTGTTTAATGAAGCTTCAGGGTTCCCCAGGGAGATGTGAATTTGGGTTATATGCCTTTGAATGCTGTTGATGGGTCACTATCAGGATTCACTGTTTTACTTCAGTCTAACACTTGCATTGAGTATTGAGGATCTCTACAAATCTGCACTGCCACTCATAAACCATACAAGAAATTAAAACATGAATTCCAAGCCTGAACAGGACCTGTGTTTTAAGTATTAAGGGTAAAATACAAAATTACTAAAAAACTACTGAAAAACCGTATTTGATACTTCTCCATCTAATAAGAAATTATCTTCTTACTGTGCCCACTGCCACTTTCAAAAGATGAGTGACGACATCAAGAATCAACAAAACACCATTTCCTTGTTCCTAACTCAATTATTAAATGGTCCGTTACAGGATGGCCTTTTATTCTCTTGCAGCAGGTGTTTCACACTCAAATAATGAGCCTTATGATGTAGGCACTGCATCCTTAGTTCCAACTAAAACCTAGACTCCCACCCAATTGGGCAGAAGTGAATATGATAATTGACTGGTGACTCAGAGAGGACAAAGGACATTTGTGACTCATCCATGACTTAATGATGAGCCTCTTATAGCCCATCAACTATTTTAGCAATTTTAAGAGAACAGTCTACCAAAGTGTACTCCTGCTGGTATTGACATGAAAATTCAACTAATAAAAGAAAGATTTTGACTATTTGTGTAAACCCCAAAATATCTGAATGAAAAGGAAAACATTCAGCCATTAATAACTTTGTTTTTCTATGGAGAAAGTATCTAGATAAAATTTGTTTCTTCATCTAAGTTTTGAGACATTGCAAGGTACTTCTTTTCTGAACAAAAGGTTACCTCTAATGTTATTAAGCTGGGATGTCAAATTTTTATGAAAAAACTCTTATTAAACTATGTAAATGCTACTTTTAAAAATGTATTTTTATTTTTTGAGAGAGAGTTTTGCTCTTGTCACCCAGGCTAGAGTACGTTGGCACAATCTTGACTCACTGCAACCTCCGCCTCCTGGGTTCAAGCGATTCTCCCACCTCAGCCTCAGTAGCTGGGATTACAGCCTCACTAGTTGGGATTACAGGTGCCTGCCACCACGCTTAGCTAATTTTTTGTATTTTTAGTAGAGACAGGGTTTCACTATGTTGGCCAGGCTGATCTCAAACTCCTGACCTCAGGTGATCTGCCTGCCTCGGCCTCCCGAAGTGATGGGATTACAGGCATGAGCCACCACACACAGTCATAAATGCTACTTTTTAAAGAAAACTTAAGGCCAGTGACTTAGATGCTTACAAAATTTCTGCAGGAGGAGGAATAGAACAAGAGGGCAGAATAGAGCCCTTTAGCAATTGTCTTCCTGTAGGAACAACAGATTAAACAATCCTTGAAAGCAAGTACCTTTACAGGCCCCCCCAAATCAAGTGAGCTATTACAGTACCTGGTTTCAACATAATATCAAGGAAAGAGGAATTGCAGAAGGTAGAAAGGACTGTGTTGTATTGCCTGTATCACTCTTCTTCCAACCTTAGGCAGCTCAGCACAGAGAAAATCTGTGTACTTCGGAGAGGGAGATAGAAGTGAGTGTGAAACTTTGCATTGGGATTCAGTGCTGCCCTGTCAAAGTGGAATACTGCAGAGGGTAGAATTCTGCCAATGCTCATGGAAGGAGTATTTAGACCAGTCCTGTGCCAGAGGGAAATTCCCCACCTTAGCTGGAGGAACCCAAGTCTGAGCTGGCTTTACCACCAGCTGATGAAAATGACCTGCGAACTGGAATAAATTTGAATGGCAGTCAGGTCACAAAGAATGCAATCCTAAGCCAAGCCCTGGTGCTGCACTCATCTCAGAGACAGTGGACTTTGGTGGTTACCCAATGCAACACCAGTTGTGGCAGCCAGTGGAGTAACTGTGTCGCCTATCCCCCAATTCCACACAGTGTAACTCTGGGAGAGACTCCTTCTGCTGGGGGAAAGAAGAGGGAAGAGTAAAGAAAACTGTGTCTTATAACTTGGGTACCAGCTCAGCCACAGTCAAATAAAGCACCAAGCAGATTCCTGAAGCCCCAAATTTCAGGTCTTTGCTCCTGGATGGTATTTCTAGGTCCATCTTGGATCAGAAGGGAATCCACTGCCCTGATGGGACAAACATAGTTCTGGAAGAATTCATCACTGCTGAGTAAAGTGGTCTAGCGCTTTGAATAAATACCAGCGGTAGCCAGGCAGTAGTGGACACAGGTCTTGTACAAACTGCAGTACTGTGTTGGTCTGCAAGGCCTCAAGTGCAACCTTGCGCAGTGCCAGCTATAGTGACCACAAGAGTGCCTTTGTCACCCATCCTCCATCTTAATTTAGTCATTGACCCAGTGGTCATTCAGAAAAAAATATTGTTTAAAATCCATGTGTTTGTACAGTTTTCAAAGCCTCTGTCACTGAATTCAAGTTTTATTGCTTTGTTGTTGGGGAAAATAATTGATATGATTTGAATAATTTTTTTTTTAAATGGAGACTTGTTTTGTGTCCTAATGTGTGATCCGCCTTTGAGACTACTCCATCCATGACCTGAAGAAAATAACATGTACTCTGTAGCTGTTGCATGAAATGTTATATAAATATCTATTAGGTCCATTTCTTCTATGTACAGATTAAGTCTGATGTTTCTTTTTTGACTTTCTCTCTACGTGATTCACAACAGCCAAGATTTGGAAGCAACCTAAGTGTCCATCAACAGATGATTGGATAAAGGGAGTGAGGTACATATACACAATGGAGTCATAAACTCAGTCATAAAAATAATGAAATCCTGTCATATGAAACAACACGAATGGAATTGGAAGACATTATGTTAAGTGAAATAAGGCAGACACAGAAAGAACAACTTTACATATTCTCATTCATTTGTGGGATCTACAAAATAAAACAATTGAACTCATGGAGACAGAGAGTAGACTGATAGTTACCAGAAGGTAGTAAGGGACGGAATCAGTGGGGATGGTTAATGGGTACAAAAGTATACTTAAATACAATGTATAAGATCTAATATTTCACAGCAGAACAGAGTTAACACAGTCAACAGTTTATTGCACGTTTAAAAATAAATAAAAGAGTAAAATTTGAATGTTTTTAACATGAAAAAATGATAAATACTTGAGGGGATGGATATCCCATTTATCCTGATATGATTATTATTCATGATATGCCTGTATAAAAATATCCTCCTGGCCAAGATGGCTTTCTTGCAAAGACAGGCAATAGTAAATGCTGGCAAGCATGTGGAGCAAAAGAAATCCTCACACGCAGTTGGTAGGAATATATTTTACTGCAACTACTATGGCGAATAGTATAGAGGTTTCTCAAAAAACTAAAAATAGAACTACCATATATGATCCAGTAAACCCACCTATAGGGTATCAAATTCAAAAGAAAAAAAATCGGTATATAGAAGCGATGTCTGCACTTTCATGTTCATTACAAGATTATTCATAATAGCCAAGATATGGAGTTAACCTAAGTGTTCATCAGCAAATGAATGGATACAGAAAATGTGGTAGATATATATATAGTATATATATACAATATATATATTGTGTATATATATATTATATATATTGTATATATTATATGTAGTGTATATACAATATATAGTATATATATACTATATATTATATATATAATATATACTATATATAGTATATATATATTGTATATATAATATATATGTTGTATATATAATATCTATTGTATATATAATATAGTGTATATATTATATATGGTGTATATATATAATATATAGTGTATATATAATATATAGTGTATATATTATATAGTGTATATATAATATATAGTGTATATATTATATAGTGTATATATAATATATAGTGTATATAGTGTGTATATATAATATATAGTGTATATATTATATAGTGTATATATACAATATATAGTGTATACATAATATATATAGTGTATATATACAATATATAGTATATATATTATATATAGTGTATATTATATATATTGTATATATAATATATAGTATATATAGTGTATATAATATATATACAATATATAATACATATTGTATATATAATATATACACTATATATAATGTATATTGTATATATAAATATATACTATATATAATCTATATTGTATATATATACTATATATACTATATATAACATATAGTATATATAATATATATACTGTATATAATATATAGTGTATATTATATATAGTGTATATATAATATATAGTATATATACATAGTATATATAATATATTGTATATATATAATATATAGTATATATAATATATTGTATATATAATATATAGTATATATAATATATATTGTATATATAATATATGTAGTGTATATATAATATATGTAGTATATATATAATATATATTATATATACAGTATATATAAAATATATATTATACAGTATATATATAATATATATAATATATGTGTATATATATTATATAAATATATATAATATATTATATAAATATATATAATATATTAATTATATAAATATATATAATATATTATATAAATATATATAATATATTATATATATATATATAATATATTATATAAATATATATAATATATTATATAAATATATATAATATATTATATAAATATATATAATATATTATATAATATATATTATATATATTATATATAATATATATTATATAATATATATAATATATATTATATAATATATATAATATATATTATATAATATATATAATATATATTATATAATATATATAATATATATTATATAATATATATAATATATATTATATAATATATATAATATATATTATATATTATAAATATCGTATATATGTATTATAAATATCGTATATATGTATTATAAATATCGTATATATAATATATCTATCGTATATCTATAATATATCTATCGTATATATCTATAATATATCTATCGTATATATCTATAGTATATCTATCGTATATCTATAGTATATCTATCGTATATCTATAGTATATCTATCGTGTATATCTATAGTATATCTATCGTGTATATATAATATATCTATCGTGTATATATAATATATATCGTATATATATAATATAATATATATCGTATATATATAATATAATATATATCGTATATATATAATATAATATATATCGTATATATATAATATAATATATATCGTATATATATAATATAATATATATCGTATATATATAATATAATATATATCGTATATATATAATATAATATATATCGTATATATATAATATAATATATATCGTATATATATAATATAATATATATCGTATATATATAATATAATATATATCGTATATATATAATATAATATATATCGTATATATATAATATAATATATATCGTATATATATAATATAATATATATCGTATATATAATATATATCGTATATATAATATATATCGTATATATATAATATATATCGTATATATATAATATATATCGTATATATTATATATATCGTATATATTATATATCGTATATATTATATATATATCGTGTATGTACATAATATATGTATAGTGTATGTATATAATATATGTATAGTGTATGTATATAATATATATATCGTGTATGTATATAATATATATATCGTGTATGTATATAATATATATATCGTGTATGTATATAATATATATATCGTGTGTATATAATATATATATCGTGTGTATATAATATATATATATCGTGTGTATATAATATATATATATCGTGTGTATATAATATATATATATCGTGTGTATATAATATATATATATCGTGTGTATATAATATATATATCGTGTGTATATAATATATATATATCGTGTATATAATATATATATATCGTGTATATAATATATATATATCGTGTATATAAAATATATATCGTGTATATAAAATATATATCGTGTATATAAAATATATATATCGTGTATATAAAATATATATATCGTGTATATAAAATATATATATCGTGTATATAATATATATATCGTGTATATAATATATATATCGTATATATAATATATATATCGTATATATATAATATATATACGATATATATAATATATATATTATATATATCGTATGTATATATTATATATATCGTATATGTATATTATATATATCGTGTATATATATATATTATATATATACATACAATGGAATATTATTTGGTCACAAAAATAGAATGAAATCCTCTAATTTGCAACAACACAGATAGAACTGGAGGACATTATGTTAACTGAAATAAACCAGACACAGAAAGAGAAATATTGCATATTCTCATTCTTATGTGAAAGGAGAGAGTAGAATATGGCTACCAGAGGCTGGAAAGGGTAGTGGGGGTGGAGGAAAAAAGAGGGGAGTGTTAATGGGAACAAAAGTACGTTATAAAAGGAATAAGAGCTAGTGCTCAAAAACACAATAGGAAGACTATAGTTAACAATAATTCATTTCATATTTCAAAAAACTAACGGAGTGAAATGTTCTTAATATAAAGAAATAATAAATGCTTGAGGTCATGTATACCCCAAATCACCCTGATTTGGTCATTACATACTGTAGCTTTGTACCTATAAATATCACATGTACCCCATAAATATGGGCAGTTACTTTGCATCCATAATGATGTTTAAAATTATTTCTAGTTCCTAAAATATGACAGCACAAAATTCCTTTGGGTTATCTTAACATATTCCTTAGATAATATATGGTATCACAACAAAAGGAGGAGGAGGAGAAGAAAAGAAGCAAGGAGGAGGAGAAGGAGCAGGGGGAGGAGAAGGAGAAAGAAAGAGAAGGAGAGGGAGAAGAAGGAGAAGCAGCAGCAGCAGCAGAATAAGCAGAAGCAGAAGAAGAAGGAGAAGAAGGAAGAGGGGGAGGAGGAGGAGGAGGGGGGAGGGGGAGGGGGAGGGGGAGGAAGGGAACAGGGAGAATGAGGGGGAGGGGGAGGAAGAGGGGAGGAGGAGGAAAAGGAGGAGGGGAGAAGAGAAGGAGGAGGAGGAGGAAGGGAAGGAGAAGGAGGAAGAAGAGAAAACTCACCTAAGAGACTGAATACACAATGACCAAATGTACTGAGACAAAATGACCAAAACAAACAAACAAACAAAACCACAGGCACTTTCCAGTAGAAAGGATGGCAGCTGAAGAGAGAAACAAAAAATTAAAACAGAAGGAAAAAGATGTGGGGTAAATGTTTCTCATATTCATTCAGAAATGTATAATTTGGTCTCATTGTGAAACTTCCAAAATATTTTCTAAGTGTTTTTATAGAGTTTTGGTTTCTCTTTTTTCTTCAGAGCAGAAAATATAAGCTAAAAAAGGAAGCTTAACAAGTAATTTCTCTGTACTGAGAAACCTGGAAATTATTAAGGACAGATTTTGTGTTTCTGTAAAAAAAAAAAAAAAGTGGACTGACAAATATAAAATCACTAAGATAAAGCAACACATGTAAGGCTCAGCTCACGAAATAAAAATATCAAAAATTTAAAAACGTAGACTGTGAATTAATTTAAGACACTTAGCTTAATTTAACTAAAGACACTTGGCTTAAATAAAGGATATCTCTGTGGCAAAGATTCTGAAGTGAATTTCAAGGATCTGGTAATACAACATGTTCTTGTAGCTCAGAAAAATCTAAGGATTAAGTTAGATAAACAAGAAGTTCTAACTTTACTAATTTTGTTCAATCGCTTTTTCCTATATAATGCTTCAAATAAAATTAGCTGATTTATAGTCATAAAATATTATATTCTATGAGAATTTTAGTGTGGAAGTACTGTGCCTGTAATTATTATTGTTTAAAATAATTATTATCAGAAATCTAAATTTTTATTGAGCATTAGATTTCAGATAAAAGCCAATATTACTCAATATATGATTATTTAACATCGATAACAAAGTTCACTTTACACCTTTTATAGAATGCTATATATGTTAAACTTTGATCCCTTCAGAAAAATTCTTAAAAATCTATATGGTGAAAATTTCAGATAACTTTGTATCATGCTAGGGTCATGAGAATCAAGTCATAAAAAAACAGGCAAACAACAGAGACTTTTAAATCTTTCGATTACTTTGGTAAAGGTAATTTTTACCAGTTAATATTTTTATTTAGGTTAAGTTAAAATATTATCTGTGGCTATATGCCTAGAAAATGAAATGATAAATAGTATAACTTATTGTAGAATATTAAAAAATTAGTAGAAGTTATATAAAATTTAAAATTTGTTTTATTCTAAATATTTGTTTGAAAATGAATTCCATATCTTTTTCTTATTTTAAACATGTATTCTAATTGTATATATTTGAGAGGTACAACATGATGTTTTAATATATATATACATAGTGGAATGATTACTAGAGTCAAGCCAAGAAACATATCCATCATCTCACATAATTTTTTCCATGGTAAAAGCATCTAAAATCTACTTTTCTAGCAAATTTCTGGTATACAATACAATATTATTAACTGTAGTCCTCATCCAATACATAAGACCTATTCATTTTATATAATTGCAACATGGTACTCTGACTTATATCTATTTTCCCAATGTTCCCACCACCAGAAATCAGTATTTTACAATTGTTTCTATAACATACATTTAACTAATTTAAAACTCTACATATAATTGAGATCATGCTTTAGTTTTCTTTCTGTGTCTTGCTTATTTCACTTAGCACAATGTTTTCCAGATTTATCCATTCTGTTGAAAATGGCAAAATCACCTTTTTTAAGGCTAAATTTTATTTTTTAATAAATTACTATTTTTTAATTCATTCATCTAGTGGCAGAAACTGAGGTTTTTCCATAGCTTGGCTATGGGGATTAATGGCTCAATGAACACAGATGCACAAATACAAGGTACTGATTTCATTTTCTTTGGATTTATACACAGAAGAGAAATTGTTGGGTCACATGGTAATTATAGATTTAATTTTTGAAGAAGCCCCCAATTTTCTATAATGACTGTATCAACTTACATACCCAACAACAGTGTACAAGCATCCCCATTTCTCCACCACCTCACCACCACTTATTGTCTCTTCTCTTTTTTATGATAGTCATCCTAATAGATTTGAGGTGATATTTCATTGTTGTTTTGATTTGCATTTCTCTTGTGATAACAGAAATTGAGCACCTTTTTAAATACCTGTTTGTCATTTGTAAATCTTGAGGAATAGATATTTCTCAAACAAAAACATACAAAATGTCAGTTCCTTTGCCCATTTTAAAATTAAATCATTTGTTTTTTTGTAATTGAATGGTGAGAGTTTGTTATATATTTTGGAAGGTAACTCTATTAGATATATGGTTCACAAATATTTTCACTCAATCTCTGGGATGCTTTTTTGTTTTGCTGATTGTTAACTTTGCTGTACAAAAGCCTTTAAATTTAATGTAGTCTACTTGTTCAGTTTTGTTTTTGTTGCTTGTACTTTGGTGATCATATAAAAAATCATTGCTGAGATCAATGTTGTCAAGCATATGCCCTATATTTTCATCTAGGTGTCTCATGTTTAGGTCTGTCATGTATTTTAAATTTATTTTTACATATACAATCCAATTCGATTCTTTTGCATGTGGATAACCAGTTTTCCCTTCAGCAGTTATTTAAGAGATTCCTCTTTCCTCATTTTTTTTTCATAGTGCTCTTGTTGAAAATTAGTTGATCATACATGCTTGGGATTATTTCTGGGCTTTATTCTGTTCCATTGGTCGGCATTTTCATGCCAGAGACATATTATTTTGGTTCCTATGGCTTCATAGTATCTTTTGAAATCAGGAAGCGTGGTGCCTCTCATTTTATTCTTTTTCTTAAGATTGCTCTGACAGTTCAGGAACTTTTGTGGTATTATACAAATTTTAAGATGTTTTTTCTATTTCTGTGAAAACTGTCCTTTCAATTTTGATAGGTATTAAACTAAATATATAAGTTACATTGGGTAGTATGAACATTTCAACAATATTAATTTGTTCAGTCCATGAGCACTGAATATCATTTTGTTTCTTCTTCATTTTATCAATATTTTATAGATTGCAGTGTACAAATTTTTTACCTCCTTAGTTAAATCTACTGTTAAGTATTTTACTCTTTTTGATGCTATTGTAAAAGAGATTGCTTTCTTAATTTTTTTTTTGGATAGGTCATTATTTAGGCGAAGAAGTGCAAATAATTTTTGTATTTTAAGTTTGTATCCTGCAATGTTTCTGAGTTCATTTATTAGTTCTAACATTTTTTGTGTGATCTTTAGAATTTCTACATGAAAGATCATGTGATCTACAAACAGGGATAATTTTACTTCTTTTTTTCCAATTTTTATGGCTTTCTTCTTTTCTTGTCTGATCACTCCTG
The DNA here is from genome assembly GCF_029281585.2 of Gorilla gorilla gorilla. NCBI lineage: Eukaryota > Metazoa > Chordata > Mammalia > Primates > Hominidae > Gorilla > Gorilla gorilla. The sequence goes on from NC_073230.2 coordinate 17,378,962, forward strand.
CTGGTATTTCCAGTATAATGTTAAGTACAAGTGACAAGAGTAGGCTGTGGTTATTTATAGTACCTTTTTATACTAGTTATCAGTTATCAGTGATCTACACACCACTACTACAGCAGTAGAGTATACTCAAGTTGATTATATATTTACTTGTACCAGTGAATTTAAACTTTCATATGGTTTTATGTTACTAATTCTCCACCTTTTGTTTATGCTTAAAGAACTCCCTTTAGTATTTATTGTAAGGCAAGTCTAGTGGTGATGATCTCCCTCAGCTTTTGCTTATCTGTTACTGTCTTTATCTCTCCTTCATCTTCAAAGAATAATTTGTTTGTTGTAATATTCTTGATAATTTTTGTTGCTTTTTCCAACTCTTTGAGTTCCAGTCTCTCCAGTCCTGCAAAGTTTTGCTGAGAAAACTTCTTTAACCTTATCAAAGTTCCCTTGTCTGTAGTATGCTTTTTCAATATAGTTGCTTACAAAATATTTTCTTTGTCTTTGATTTTTGACAGTTTGATTAAAATGTATCTTGGGGAACTCTTCTTTGGATTGAATCTGATTGGAGATCTTTTAGTTTCATGAGTCTGGATATTCATATTTTTTCTCAAACTTGGGAATTTTTAAGGTGTTATTTCTTTTAAAAAAGTATTTTACATGTTTCTCTATTTTTCTCTCTCTTCTTCAGAAGCTCCTATTATGCAAAACTTAGCTGTCTTAATGACTTAATGGTATCCCACAGATTCTGTAAGCTTTTTTCATTCTTTGTCATTTTTTCCTGCTTTTTTCTCCTCTGACCAAATGATTTGTTTTCAAATTCACTTATGCTTTCTTCTACATAGTACAGTCTGTTCTTGAAGCTCTCTGTTTGCATTTATTTTACTCATTGTATTCTGCAGCTCTGAATTTTCTGGGGTGCTTTTGTATTCTAACTCTTTGTTGACATTCTTGTTTGTTCTTGTATTTTTTCCCAGATTTCATTAAAAAATTTATGCTGGATAATCTTATAGTTCACTGAGCTTCTTTAAACAATTATTTCTAATTGTCAGGCAATTTATGGAACTCCAATTCTTTGAGGCCAGTTATTGAAAAATTATTTTCTTCCTGTAGTGATGTCATGTTTCCCTGATTTTTGGAGATACTTGTCACCCTGAAAAGGTGCTCATTTGAAAAATGTAGTCACATTTTCCAGGCAGTATATATTAGCTTTGATAATAAAAAGCCTTCATCTGGTACCAGGGGAAATGGGTCACTCTGGGGCACACTGTGGCCACAGATCTAGTGGTGTAGGTTGCCAAGTTTGTGGGTCTGTGGTGACTCCAGGTCCAGTTGGACATGGTGTCATATTGAGTTAGACAACTGAAATCTGGGATGTCAACAACTGTGTGATCCTTGGTGGTGAGGGCTGTAGGAGGTCCAAAGTGGCCATAAGGGCTCTTAGGGTCCTTAGCAACAACTTGGGTTCAGCAGCAAGGTGCTGGGGTAGGAAGTGATGGGAGCCAGAACTTGTGTGTACACATTCTGCTGCAGATGTTGGCTGACAGCACATGTGTAGCAGCAGAGTGCCAGCTGCAGCCTTGCGCATGGTGGTATGGTAGAGAATTAGAGGCAGGGGCTGGAGTCAACTGCGGTGCATGAGTTTTGTTGGAGGCTGGTAGTATGCATGTGCACATTGCAAAGTCAACTGTAGGCTGGCAACAGGGGTCAGACCAGCTATGTGTTTGTAGGTTTCTGAGGGCACAAACTGGAGTTGTATATGCACATTCAACTATAGGAACCAGCTATGACTTTCAGCAAACATTAGGTGGTAGAGTTGGCTGCTTGTGTACATGCAGCTATGGAGGCTGGTGTTAGTGGCATGAATGAGCCTACATACAGGTGTTAGCTATTGGTGCATGGCAATGGGGCAAGAGCTTACACTGGGAAATCCCAGGTCATTTGCATGCACATGCACAGTGGCTATGCTGGGTCCCTAGGCCAAAGCACCCATAGCAGCAGCATGTTGGATGGCTCTGGGGAAAGAAAAGGGAGAAGGGTGGTTGCTGTTCTTTCTCAAGTGAACATTGAGCTCTTCCAGAGTTATTTTCATTCATAAATAGCTACCAAATTCTTGTTCTTTGTGGGAAAAAGCAATGCTGGGACCTCCTACTCTACCATCTTGCTGAAATTGCACCTTCATTAATGATTCTTTTCAGTATCAAAGCTTTTTCTTCTTCATATGCCAGGCTTATCATATTGATTCATAATGTTTTCTGAATAAAGAATTATTCCAAGTTGTTGTATGTATTGTTCTTAATTGTAGAACTTTTTCAGAACCACTACACAATTGCTTTGGCTTTGGGGTATCTCAATATATTGAAGAGAGTAATTTTAATGAATCATCTGTTTTAGCAGGACACTGGTCAAATATCACCCACAAGAGAATGTTAACATATTTAATCACACTAGTCAAATTCTACATACCCAGTTTTGATAAACAGCTTTGAGCGGGGAAGACAAAGAAAATTAACATTTATTGAGTACATGAACTCTGATAGATATTGACACAACTAACCTAGAACATAAATATTACTATCCTCATTTTATAGGTGAGGAAACCGAGGCTCAGAGAACTTTAATTATTGGGTTAAGGTTAGACTTTAAGTTTAGATACTTAGAAAGTAACATAATTGAGAATTCTCTTTAGGGGTTCCTGTCTCTAAAACCTATTGATGTTCTTTCTCTTCAGATATACTGCATCTAACACAGTTTCTAATCTAGCAGAGTTGGATTGTTTTCTAATCTAAAAAAAGTTGGATGTATTAGTTTATATTCTAAAATGTTGTGGCACTGTTCATTTGAGTCTGTTGTAAAGAGCTACTAATGTGGCCTCTTTCGGGCTCTATGATTAGCTGAGAGATTTCTACAGGTCCCCCCACCTTCGTCTTCTTTTTTGAATATCACTATAATTGAATTTTGATATTTCCATCTTGAAAGTCACCCAAAGAGGCCTCTAAAAGATGACTCTGGTGCACCCCCTTTGCAAATATGATTAATTTGGGCTATGCCATCTGACAGGGTTACCCCCAGTGTTCATCAAGGCATTTCTTCTGAAACTTCCCCTGGCTCATCTCTCCATATCCACGTCACTCCCAATATCCAATCATTTGTCAAGCACTAATGTGATAGTAGCCATAGGAGAGGAAAAAGGTGGATGGATTTGAAAGGTTTCCAGGCATGGTGGCTAATGCCCGCAATCCCAGCACTTGGGAAGCCAAGGTGGGTGGATTCTTTGAGTCTAGAAGTTCAATACTAGCCTGTGCAACACGGCAAAGCCCCATCTCTACAAAAAATACAAAAATTAGCCAGGCATGTAGTCCCAACTACTAGGGGGCTGATGTGGGAGGATCATTTGAGCCCAGGAGGTGGAGGCTGCAGTGATCTGAGATCATACCACTGCACTCCAGCCTGGGCAACAGAGCAAGATCCTGTCTCCAAAAATAATAATAATAATTAATTAAAATAAAACGTTTAAAGTAAACAGCACTGAAAGAATGATGTAGCTAGTCCAGCTGTGTGGAATACAGTAACATTGTCTTTTGCCTCCTCTTATGTCTCCGCATAAACATAACTGGGCTACATGACCAGTTAGGTGCTCCCTAAAAATATTATCATTGTGCCTTCCATTTTTCCTTGTAGCATTTCCCATATATTTTAATAAATAGTTGTAGGTACACAATCTGTTTAGTGTGTATCTTCCTAATGGATTCAATATTCATAAGGGAAGGCAGATGAATTTTGCCTTGTGGAACACTATTCTATTCCAATATGTAACACATTACCTGACACATACTAGGAACTAAAAAAAAAATTTGTTGAACAACAAACAATTCTGTAGTCCTAGCTACTCGGGAGGCTGAGGCAGGAGAATGGAGCCGAGATCACGCCACCGCACTCCAGCATGGGCGACAGAACAAGACTCCGTCTCAAAAAAATAAAAAAGAAAAGAAAAACAAACAATTGATTGTTAGAATCTAAATATTTCCCCTGCTATCAAATTGATTTAGTAAATTTTAACTTTTGATTTTCTATAATAGTTATGAAGTATTCCTAATTTATCTTCTAAGAGTATTCTATTTCCTGTCTATGATCTCTGCTTATGTGCAACATTCTTTAATTGTTTTTCATTTGTCTGTTTTTGTTTTTGTCTCTCTTTTAGGGGCATTATGTAGATTGTCTCCAAGTTTACATTAAAGCTTGCTGTTTTGAACATCTCTCATGCACCACTTTAGATGCCCTAACCTTCTCCTGTCTTTGTTTGTTTTTGTTTTTTGTTTTGTTTTGTTTTTGAGACAGAGTCTGGCTCTGTCGCCCAGGCTGGAGTGCAGTGGCGCCATCTCGGCTCACTGCAAGCTCCGCCTCCTGGGTTCACACCATTCTCCTGCCTCAGCCTCCCGAATAGCTGGGACTACAGGTGCCCGCCACCATGCCCAGCCAATTTTTTATATTTTTACTAGAGACGGGGTTTCACCATGTTAGCCAGGATGGTCTCGATCTCCTGACCTCGTGATCCACCCACCTCGGCCTCCCAAAGTGCTGGGATTACAGGCATGAGCCACCACGCCTGGCCTCTCCTGTCTTTTTCAAAGCAACCACTGTGTAAAGCAGTGATCATTTCTGTAATAGTTCCAATCAGCCTCATGTTGGACAGCCTGGTGGCATCCAGATTGCACATGTGCCTTTCAACTCCTGCCCTTGGACTTCTTTGTTGAGAGATGGGTATAGGACTCTGAAGAAACCTCTTTATCAAAATGACTTATGGGCATACGACTTGCAGATTAAATGCATTCCCCTTCCTTTCCCAGAGAGATGGTCCTGAAATATATTTCACAAGGCTTCTCGTTAAGTTCCACAGTGTAGAGAAGCCAGTTGCTTTTAGTGATGACCAACTGGTTCCCTCATCATTGATTTGGCTTTGACACTTCCTAGTTTGCTCCCACTGTCCCTCCCTCTTCAGGAAAGGGTTCACACATATGACTTTGCTTCAGGTCTGCTTTCTCAAAACACAAGCACAGCAGTGGCTTGTTCAGTATAACCTATTCAAATGGCAGTAGAATATAACCAAAATCCCAATAACCAATAAGAATTCTGTAATAATAACAGTGTTTCTGCTTTTATATGCTCCATTAACACAGCCTCACTGCTTTTTAAATTTTCTTTTCCTTTCATCGCAGTGAAATCCATACACTTACTTTGTCATGTATGGGATTCATCTTACTTATAAGAAATCAATTACATTGGGTTTTGACAGTTTGCTTACGAAATAAAACTATAATACAGATTTTATTGTTGTCTTTCGATGCTATCAATACAAGCACATTAAAAAAAGATTAGTAGGAATATAAGGGTGTGAATGAAGGCTGTACACTGGCCTAGTTCTCACATTTTGAATTATGTTTCTTTAAAGGTCTTTATTAAAGAATGTAGGGGACAGGGGATATAGACAACGAAAGAGGAAAAGAGATCAATAGTTACAAGACAATGTTAGAGATAGGAAGAGGCATCACTTTAAAAAAAGCTTACTCTTAGATAAGTCATATATAATACTCTTCATACAATGTATGTGCATAATTTAAAGCATGATAAAAATGTAAATACTTATTAGCTCACCACTTAGCTTCAAAAATAAAACAAGCACCAGAAATTGCTGAGAATATACTTGTGCAGACAACACATTTAAGGCAAGGAAGATAAACACTGTGGAATCTGGTAGCCTGAATATGAAAAATACTAATAATACAATACTACTACAGGTGACCTTAAGGAGAAGCACTTCTTTCCTTTAAGACCTTTTTATTTTGTAGAGAAATGTGGCACAGATTAGAGTATACAACATGTCAACTTGAAAGAGGTTGTTTTTGTTTTGTTTTGTTTTGTTTTGTTTTTGAGATCGAGTCTCGGTCTGTCGCCAGGCTAGAGTGGGGTGGCGTGACCTGGGCTCACTGCAACCTCCGCCTCCCGGGTTCCAGCGATTCTCCTGCCTCAGCCTCCCGAGTAGCTGGGACTACAGGCATGTGCCACTATGCCCAACTAAATTTTTTTTTGTATTTTTAGTAGAGACAGGGTTTCACCATGTTGGCCAGGATGGTCTCGATCTCTCCTGATCTCATGATCCGCCTGCCTCCGCCTCCCAAAGTGCTGGGATTACAGGCGTGAGCCACCGGGCCCGGCCGTTTTTGTTTTAAAAGATACTATGTTTGTGAAAGTAACTAAGTTATCATTTCTTTCCTATTTCCTTAAAAGATGAAACTATGCAAAAGATGTTTTAAAATGGTCTCGAATAAAAAGAGATTGTGAAACTTCTTTGGAAATCAGTGCTTTCCAATTATGTGTCTTTTGGGAGTAATAGCAAAATTTAGGCATAATCTTATTCCCAATACAAAAATCAAGTATTTTTAGAATTGTGGGAAATTTAAAACATTTGATTCACTCTTCAATAGTTGAAAATAATCTCAGAAATACGTGAATTTAATATAAAAGAGAAGTCCAAGAATAATACATAATTTTACATTGTATTTTCAAAATTGCATATTCATAATTAATAAAATATCCCTTTAATTTAAAAGGGGGAATCATTTTTTAAAAGAAAATCCATCTCAATGTTATAAACATATCTGTTGTATAAAAAGGGTAAAAAACCCCTAAGCTTTAATTTGTAATCTCGTTTGTTTTAATATGGCTTTTGCATCTCTAGATCTTGATTCAATTGCAACTTGTGCCACTTCACGGGCAATTTGCCTGGATAATGCCTGCCCCCACTTCCCCTCCCATTAGCTGAGGGGGTGACTTGGATTCGGACAGTCAGAAGTTATGCTCCACAGGGCGCCAGTTCCTTATGTCACTCTTCCTGCCTCCCTGCTACTACATTACTTATGGTTAGTTTCACGCTGAGCACATTTTATTCCACGTTAGTACTCAGTTATTTTTCAAGTGTCTTTGCAGAACAGATGTTGATATGTGAGTTTCCCTCTTTCTTCTTTTTCCTGAATATTTTTCACAAAAGACTCCCTTGCTTTTCTTCATTTAGTCCAGAAGGAAAAAGAAAAAAGAAAGAAAAGAAAGACCCATCCTAATTATCCTAAAAAATTTGTTTCTTAGATATCTCCCTATATAATTAGTTCCCATCTATTTCTCTTGCTATATACCTTTGTTGAAAAGAAATTTGCGTCCTGGTTTTCTTACCTATTCCAGTGCATAATTTTTTTTGCCTGAAAATTATGTTTTTATTTTAAAATTTGATATAGATGGCTGTTACATAGCTCTGTCCGCATCATCTGCATATACTGCTTCTATTCCAGTTTTCATCCAGACCTAAGCCTGAGGTCATGAGTTAATCTTCAAGAGAATTGGCTTCTTTATTCCCTTCCAACTCTTTCTGTTGCTCCTGTTTTAAAGTTTAAATGTCATATGTCCTCACATTTGCTCTTTGTGACTTGTCATCGGTGACTTGTATTCTGTCTGCAATTTTAACAAATTAAAAATAATCTTAAATTTCTCTCTTTCTGAAATCTGAAATCTATTCACTAGGGAGAGACACTGCAACCTTTGAAAGAAAATGAAAAGTTCTTCTCTTAGTTCTTCAAGAGTAAAATAGAAGCTTTTAGATCCAGAACCAATTAGATCTCTGGCCTTCCCTCTCTGTTGCTAATCTCGGCAAAAATCCCAGTGTACAACTAACTACACACATATTGATCCCCCAGGACATTAGAGTTGGAGTCAATTGGGAGTTTTCAGGACTAAAAATCATTTACAAATCGAGGTTAAAACAAACAAACAACAACAAAAATAAACATTTGCAGAGTAACCACTTATTTCAAATATTTGTCAATAGTTCATTCTATAGGTAAAAATTCTTATTTTGATAAGAGTTTTTTCTTGAATCCTAGTCCACTTTTTATTTATTCCATATGCCCTTGAACTAAACTCTTGGCAAAAACTTTACAGATTGTAAGCCGGGTGGGGAGAAGATTGAGTGTTAAATCATGAGACAATTAAATTGATCAATTACAATTCAATTCATCTCTCTCTCTCTCTCTCCCTCCCTCTCTCTTTCTCACACAAAAGAATTTGTAAAAGCAGAATAAAAGGCTTCTAAATAGTTCCACAATAGTAGATTATAAACTTTAATTATTCTTTCTCAAAAACTTCTTTAAAGGAAAGAGAAGTAGAAATCTTTCCCAAATGTATTACAAATTCAAAACCTCTATTACTAAAGTATTTAGACATTTATCATTAATAATAGTAATCTTGAATCCTAGAGCTTCCTGTAACTTTAAAGTGCTGCTTTCTTTAATAGAAAGAAAGAAAGAAATCCCAATACCCCATAGTCCACCATTAAACCAAAGTCATTTCATACCTGCAACATGCCATCAGCCATCTCTTCCTGAGAAGGAGGGCAGCATGCTACTAATCCATAGCTGTCATTCACACACATGGCTGGTGGGCAACGGGGGAGAAGAAGGCAGCCATTAGTCTGTAATTCTTAAAATTTACATCCTCTGTAATTTTCAGCAAAGGCTTTCCTTTTTTAGTATCTAAAATAGACTGAACCACCACTACCACAACCAGTTCATGGCATTTTCCTAGAGTGAAAACAGACAGCCCAGTTAGGTATTTCAGGATCAAAAAAAAAAAGGGGGGGTGATTTTGTTCTGCATCTCAACTTCCCTGTGATGGTCAAATAACAGAAATTCGTTTATCCCATCTGCCTTCTTTAATGATCATGAACAGTGACAGATCCCAGAGAGAATGTACAACACTTTCTGCTTTCCAGTGCTCAGTGTCATTCTCTGTCAGAAAAAATTTACAAGTTGGCTTTCATGTTTGTAAAGTTCAATTCCCAGAATAGTAGGTTATAAATAGTAATTACCACAAAATACCCCACATCTAGATGTTGTTCCAAGAAAAAATATGGAACTGGATTTCGTTATTTCTTTTTCTGGAAATGCACAAATGTGACATAGCTGCTCATTCCACTCCTTATTTTAGGGAGTTCACACATATGTAGATTATTTTACTTAAGAATGGAAGAAAACAATTCATTAGCTGAATTTTCATATAGTAGGTATGAGTCCAAACATCCTCTCAGGAGTTCATTATCTTTTCACCCTGACATTTCAAAACACAATGCAACAGGCTAGGAGAAACGAACTTTGAGTAGATGATCTGGGTTCTAAATTCTAGTTCTGATCAGGGGAGCTAGGATAAGGTGCATGGATCCCCTGAGCCTACATTTTCTCATTTTATAAATAAGGAGACTAAAACCAATAATGTGTAAGTACAAATTCTAATAGCCTTGGATACATTTGAAGCTAATAAGAAAGATGTTAGAGATAGCAGAATTGAGTTTTCACTTTGGAATTCTTCTAAGTTTTCTGTTCTATTCTGAATAGCTCAGGAAACAATGGACAAGCTGTTTGGGCTCTCTAGCCTTGGTTTCCTCATTTGTAAGACATAGAAAATAATCCTACTCTATTGCCCATGTTGGTGTGGGAATCCACAAAGGAGGACACGGCACTGTTCCAAGTCAAGGTAAGGTGTCTATGAATGGTGACCACTGTTATTATTTCAGAAAATCAGTAATAATACTGAAAATTATGTTTTCCTCTCCTTAGCAATTGCCTTCTAAGAGAAGAGATCTTTTTTTTCTAGTGTAATAAAGTATGATTGGTTACTCTATTGTTGTACCTATGTGACAAATGCATAGCAAACTCAGAAACATTCATTATTGATGAAACAAGAGTCACATACATTAATCATAATAATAAAAGGAAAAGAGAAGTGTAGTCAGTTCTGCTATAATCCAGCATATGTGTTTCTATGCCAAATTACGCAATAAAAAACAAAGGGCTTAGGGGAGAAAAGAAGTTAGGAGAACAACACTCAGAAATTTCATTAGTGACACATGAAAGACTGGTAGTAATATAATGAAGATAGTAGCACAGTTAAATGCGTAAGGAATGCATAAATACTTCAATAAATATGCAACTTTACCTTAGAAATGAGGTGAGGCTGCTCTTGGAAGGGTTGTGACATGTAAGTTATTATGGAGTCGTGGAAGGGGGTTATCTGAAATTGGAAGGAAAGTTTTAACACCAGATGTGGGTGTTTGTGGCTCATAACATGTGTGATGAACTGAGGTAGCTGAGAGATAGTTGACTGTGTGCCTGTGTGCATTTTGTGTATTCCTGATGGGCTCAGTCCAGCCATGTGCAGCTTTCTGCCCTCTTGGTGTTTCTCGCTGACAAAATCAGGCATAATCACACATGAAATTTGCATTATGCTCAAATTGTTCCTTAATACATCAATTTCTTTGGAACAAATTTGTTTTCAAAACAAGCATTACAGCAGAAATGACAATATGTAGATTCCCTCAAACGTATTCCCTATAAAGATTATGTATATATGTATATGTGCATATCTGTATATATAACATTGAAGATGAAAACATAAATAGAATTCACTGAATTATGATTTTCTTTGCTATGATCATAATAAAATTATTCATGGTTGAGTATCTTTGCATAATGCTGCATTTTTTCCAGCACATCAAAGGACATTATTTGTTTAAAAATTCCAAATACTAGAAAAAAAGAATACATCTTACAAAATCCTTATAAGCACTCTTTTGATTTAAACCTTTTTTCAAGTTTCGTATGTGTCTCAATTTCCAGCTTCAGTGAAAACAAGAGAGAAGGTGGTGTGGAAGTACAGATACAGAAGAGAAGAGAATAGGGTAATGGAAATTCAGTTTAAAATGCAGACAAATCTGCCGTTTCTGCTTGATAGCCTGTAACATTTCCATGTAGTGCACTTTGCATGGCAGAATAGCTACTAGTAATAGAATTCTCTCACAGTGGAGGTTAATTACTTTTCAGCTACAGCAAAATAAATTTCCTGTCAAGCTCATGGACAGGAATATGCCAGTGTCCCCATTTTTACCTTCAGTTTTAATTCAACGTTAATATCTGACACTTGCTTGCATTTAGTGGGCTGTTCCTCTGAACAGTCGGAGCCCCAAAGGAACACTGAGGGACTGTCAGTTATGTAGTATCAAAGTACATGCTAAAAAAATGGTTTGCCTCTCCCGCAGTGTACCATAAAGAAGATTAACTGACCTGCCTCTTACTATAGAAAACAGGCTGATCCTCCTGGCAATGTGGGAAGTGAAACGAAACACAAGACAAGGAACCAGGGAATTCCATCTTTCCCAGTCCAAAGGGCAGCAAACCCTGGATTTCTGTTGCTTCTCACACCGATTGTAGGGAGGCTTTAAGAGTCATTCGTTTCCATCAATTTTCAATTTAATAAGGCCAAGCCCACTGCAAAAAAAAAATGCTGAACTTTATAGGATAATGTTTCAGCAGCTTCCCTTAATTATCCAGTTTGGTAGCTCAATTTTTCTCCCCCCAGTGAAATATCCTGTTTATGACCATCATCATGTCCTATCATTGGGACAGGCACTATCACAGTCTCTTAATCTGTGCCAAATTTGGCAATCCTGAAGGACAGATGGAATAGGGAAATGATCCTACTTGACTTCCCACTGTATAGAAAACCCTGTTCAGGGAAACAGGAATAAAGAATAAGGAAGCAGGCTGGGCATGGGGGCTCACGCCTGTGATCCCATCATTTTAAGAGGCCGAGTGAGAGGATCACTTGGGCCCAGGAGTTTTAAGAGTAGCTGGACAAACTAGAGAGACCTATTCTCTACAATTTTTTTAAATGAGCTGGGCATGGTGTGGGGTGCCTGTGATCCCAGCTACTTAAGAGGCTGAGGTGGGAGGATCACTTGAGCCGAAGAAGTTAAGGCTGCAGTGAGTGAGCCATGATTGCACCACTACATTCCAACCTGGCAAACAGAGTGAGACCCTGTCTTTAAAAAAGTAGGGGAAAGAAAATAAAGAAGCAGAGTGTACTCTGTTGAAAAGCCCAGACTTCATAGCTAAAATATTTGTGATTGTCAGTAAGAAAAGAACAGATATGAGAAGATATTTTCAAGTATCTTCTTTCTACAATACAGCTCTTCATTTTCAGAATTCCCCGCCCTGCATTCTCATCCCATTAAAATCTTTTAGTTCGATGTATCTGAGTAGCCAACACATAAAACCTATTCTGATTTGGCTAACCTCACTATCCTTTGAAATGCTATAGCGTTCTATCTTATTCTTTACTGTGACACTTATTATATTGTCTCGTATCACAGCTTTAGTTTTTGGTTTCATTTATTTTTTATTTTTAGTTTACTGCATTTTCTAGCATGATGCCTTGCATCTAGTGAATCCTCAATGAGTTTTTTTTTAATTGACTTTTCTTGATACATAATACTCTTCTAGTACAGAGGAAACTGGAGGAGGGGATGTTCAATGCATTAGAAGCTCTTTTATATCTTCAACACTTGATATTAAATTCATTTGAAATTCAAGATTCCTGTAGAAAATGATATTTGACAGTGGATTTCTGAGTGTAAAAACAGTATAAGGTGATAAGTAAATATTTATGTATGTGTTTCTGGGGACTGGGAAGAAAATTACCAAGACCCATTTTACCCCTCCCAAGGTTGAAACCAAACTGAAAATATAATACCTGAGATAGAATAATGGAGATCAGATTATCATTTTTACTAAGCATAAATATGGCTGACATGCCACGGTTAAATCAAGCTCCCTAAAATTTCACCCCTGGACAACTTTATGCATTGTTTACAAGAGCAATAGAAACCACTCAAGTAAAGTGCATGATGGCAGGGTAGATAAACTAGGTGGGCTTTGTGGACAGGGAATCCAAAAGGCTGAGATCCACACATACAGGTTCTCCTCTAAACTCACCAACAAAAACAGTTACTGCTTTCTGGCTGGTGCAGAAAGGTCTGGGGAGGGAAATGCTTTTCTCTAATAAGAACAGAGAAAAGTGTCTTAGGACAGGATGAGTGGGGAGTTAGCATTCCTGCCTGAGTCACTATGATGTCCATTTTTATTAACTGTCTTTGATGATGATAGAGAATGGTCTTTGCTATTAAGGGTAAGTATAATTTGGAATTGAATTTTTTCTTAGAAAAAAATAATAGCAAGTGGAAAAACCTTAGTGAAAGTGAGGGAGAGCCCTACAGCCAGATGGGAAGGGATCAGTCTTGGTCTATAACTGCATGTACTGGACAATGCCCAGCTGAAGGAAAAAAACTCTGACAAGCGACAGAAAAATGGAACACATTTCTGAGTATTCTTTTGCCTTGAAATTTTGTAATAATTGTTCAACCATTTGTTTAGTAGTCCAGAGAAATTGCTCATCTGACAGAGTTTCTGAACCTTGAAGATAAAAGTCCTTCTCAGTCATTACATTTCTATTTGGAGTAGGGATGAAGCATGGAAAAGAAGAAATAATGTTAGAAAAATGTTCAAGTACCATTGAGGTAAAACAGTCTGTTATATATACATAACATAGTTATATGTATTCAAAAGTTGTAAACTCTGTTTATATATATATGTGTGTGTGTGTGTTATATATAACAGTTGCAAACTCTATTATGTATACATAACAGTTGCAAACTCTGTTATATATACATAAGTTACAAACTCTGTTATATATACATAACAGTTGCAAACTCTGTTATACATACATAACAATTGCAAACGCTGTTATATATACATAACAGTTGCAAACTTTGTTGTATATACATAACACTTATATATATATAAAACTATACAATATATATTATAAAATATCTATGTTATATATATATAACTTTTTCTGTAAAGAGTCAGGAATTATTTTAGGCTTTGTGGTCTATACTGTTTCTTTCCCAACTTCTTAACTCTTCTGTTATATCAGTAGCTTGAAAGCAGCCAAAGACGTAAATGAATGAGCATTGCTGTTCCAATAAAACTTTATTTATGGGCACTGATATTTGTACTTTGCATAATTTTTATGTGCCACAAAGTATTATTATTCTTTTGAATTTTGTCAGCCATTCTCAGCTTGCAGGTGATAGAATGAGTTGGATTTGGTCTGTGGACCCTTGTTTGCAGACCTCCAAAACAAAGAGTTCACTGAAATTTGAATTCAATCTTATCCTGAGTAAACCTAGAAAATAAACTTAGTAATTAGCAGTTGTCTACTCTATAATCTACAGCTTAAATTCTGAACCAAAACTCCTTCTCCACTACTGTCAAAAAAAGTTTTGTAAAAGTCAGCGTCCATGAGATTTTTAAAAAACCTACAAAAGGAAAGAAGATGCAGATTATCCATTTTGATTCTTGCCAAACCAACATTTCATTGTATATTTGCACAGGTCTTAACCTAATGGATTTAGAATGGAAAGAAGTAAAGGTTGAGAAATTGTAGAACCTTAAGAATCAGTCTAATTTAGGGGTACAGGATAGGGACTTAGAATTCCTATGAGGGGTACCCAATTATACAGAAAAATGTTAAGCAGAGGTAAACTGATGTCATTTCTTTTCTCGCTTATTTCATGAAAGAGCAAAGGAGTGAACTTCCACTAGACAGCTTCACTATGTTCTGTGGAAAATAAAACTGGAAGTTTCTCAGGGTGTAACTAGCTCAGGCTAAATTTATTCCAGAGCTTTCCCTGGGTACCACCTGAACAGTAATGGCAGGGCAGGCAACTGTTATTCATTTAGAAGCTCAACATCCCCTTTTCCTTCTCTCTTTCCATGTCACAAAACTGCTTTAATGTTCCCTAATCTTGATTTTCTTCTCTCCTTTTCCCCCTGCTTTTCCAGGTTTTGTTCTTCAAATTAATTACAGATTAATATGTAGTAGACACAGGACAATTTTAAATAAAGGGCAACATTGTATCTTCATGTCTTCCTTCTATTGCCCTTCTCATGGAATAAATGCTGCGGTTTGTAGTGTACACTGATACACATTTGAAGTATAAATATATACACAGTTAGAGTTATTTTAATTTTAATTATTTTTACAGTAATTACATCATCCTATATTTTTCTGTACTTTTTAAAAGCATATTTTACTGTCTTTTATGCTGATTTAATGTCAGTTATGAATATATCACGGACACCTATCATAGTCAGTACACAGTTACATTTTTTTGGGCTTTATTTTTTCCCTGCATAGATTTTCAGGGCATGGACAAAATATTATGTATGTAGTCTGCCTCTAGTGGGTAAGCTAAGAGAAGATTTCCACTTTTTCTTTTTCCCTTATTTAAAAAATACATGCATACTGAGGAAGTTAGACTATACGGTCTATACCGTTATTTCCATATCTAAATTTCTGCGATTCTCTGAATGCATTTCCGCTGCATTTTGCCAGGTGTTCTACCAAGAGTAGAGAGAGGAACTGTACTGTAAGCCAGTTTTTTTAAAAAAAAGAAAACTAAGGAAGGAAGAAAATGCCTATAAAATATGATATGATAGTTATAATAATAAAATAATTATCTGTAAAATATTTTATAATAAATTTAGGTTTTGTGTTCTGGTTATTCAAAAATCTAAATAATTAATAAAAAAGTAATAAATTAACTAAAATGTATGTTAGAGAGGAATATAATTTTAATGTTATTCAATCATATTTGATTTTTTAAAGGAAAATCATTATTTAAAAATTTTACAAGAAACTTCAGTCTCTCCGTAATTCTTGCTGGTTAGAAGGTTATTGCGCTAAATGGAGAAGGAAAGGTAGCAAAATGTTTAACACATTTAAATGGCCTCTAAACTTAACTCTTTACCAATATATATAGGCTGAAGTTTAAAGTGCATATAGGAGCCTCTAAATGGCACAGATTCTGTGTCTCTGGGCAGAAAATCCCATATAATAAGGCCAAAGCAGTTACTGGAAAAGAAAGTTGTGGTTTTAATGCATTGTTACTCTGCTCATAATTTATCTAGGGTTTGTAATTTGCAGAGGGTCTGCTGTTCACCTCATTCATCACAGCGAGACACCAATGAGAGGAAAGCTGTACACACAAAAATTAAAAATCGATTTGTTGCCCTTGGCATGCTTTCATTTCTTGTTCAACTCAGATTGTGTGTTTACCACTTACTGGTTTATTTTGAACTCCACAAAAGAAAAATGAGTCTGTTTGGTTCATCTCCTCCTATAGAAATGGACTCTCTGGTCATCTCTAGGTTTCCCTTGTCATTTTGCATCCTTATTAATGATACTAAAATGTAGAATTGCTGTGGGCTGAAAAGATCACAAGACCTCTGCCATATTTCCTATTTCACACTTCTATTGAAAGCATTTACTCTTTTTCAGGAATTATTTGAAGTACATATAACAACCAACATTTCTTTCACACTCTTGCCAATAATTTGCTACAGAGAGGTGGAATGCTATAGTATTTAAAAGCTCAGACTCTGAAGACAGATTAGCTGAATTCAAACCTAAACTCAACCCATTTTATATGAGTGGCCTTGAGCAAGTTACTTAATTCAGACTATCCAGACCAGGCATGGTGGCTCATGCCTGTAATCCCACCACTTTAGGAGGCCAAGGTGGGCAGATCACCTGAGGTCAGAATTTTGAGACCATCCTGGCCAATGTGTTGAAATCCCATCTCTACGAAAAATACAAAAAGTAGCTGGGCATGGTGACTCATGCCTATAATTCCAGCTACTCTGAATCTGAGGCATGATAATCACTTGAACCTGGCAGGCGGAGATTGCAGTGAGCTATCTGCCTGGGTGACAGAGCGACACTCCATCTCAAAAAAAAAAAAAACAAAAAACAAACAAACAAACAAACAAAAAAAGACTAACCAGGCCTAACTTTATAAAGGGGGATAATAATAGTGCCCCTACATCTTAAAGGCAGCTAGGGGATTAGGAGAGTCATTACTTATAATACTTAGGATAGCTCCTGTCACACACCATGAAACTGATAACAATGATTATACATTTTCAGAGGCTTTGGTTACTTCATCCGGACTGAATCTTTGTGCACCCTCTCCCTTCATAAGCTGAAGCCCTAACCCTTGTATGTGGCTGTATTTGGAGATGGGGCCTCTAAGAAAGTAATCAAGGTTAAATGAGGTCCTAAAGATGGGGCTTTGATCTGATAGGTTTGATGTCCTTATAAGAAGAGCCACTCTCTCCATGAGCACTGTGTCTCCAGAAAGGCCACTAAGCACACAGCAAAAAGGCAACTGTCTGCAACTTAATAGGAGAGCCCTCACTCGACACCAGTCATGCTGGCACCTTAATCTTGGGCTTCCAATCTCCAGTACTGTTAAAAAATAAAATTCTACTGTTTAAGCCACTAGTCTATGGTATATTCTTAGGGCAGCCTGAGCTAATGAATATATGACCTTCATTTTGTAATATAATTTATAAAATTAGCTGAAAATATTTATTTTACTCAATGAGATTTTTATTTCAGGATTTTATCTTCTATATATTTTTTAAAAATTTCATTTTTCCCCAGTAAGAATAGTTTTTGTGCTTACCTAAATTTCTAATTACGGTAATTCTTAAAAAGACCCAACAGAATCCAAAAGAAAAACCTTATTAACCCAACAGAAAAAGGAGCCTTAAAATTAGGCAAAAAGGTAAGCAAAGCCTGTACACTCAAAATAAAAGGAAACATTGATCTGCAGATTAATAAGATTTCAATCAAAATCTCAACAAGTTTTTTTTAAGACATAGAAAATCTTATTCTAAAATATTTATGGAAAGGTGCAGGCCCCAGAATAGCTGAAACTACCTTCCACAAGGAGAATGATGTAGGAGGAACCAGTCTACCTCTTATTAAGTTTGTAAGTAATCCAGACAGTGTGATATTGGTTGCAAGACAGATACACAGAATAATGGAACAAAATAAAGCATCCTCAAATAGACTCTTATAAACATCGTCAACTGATTTTTCAAAAAAGTTAAAATCAATTTAATGAATTCAATTCATAAATTTGATTTCATTAAATGGAAATGAAGCATTAAATGGAAATGGAGCAGTAGGCAAAAAGCAAATATTGAAGTAAACCTCACACCACATTCAAACATTAACTCAAAATATTTCATGAACTTACATATAAAACTACAAAACTTTTAGAAAAACTATAAGAGAAAATCTTCATATCTAGCTCTAACAACATTCAAACTTGACCCCAAAAGAATAGCCTATACAATAAAAAATTGATACACTGGACCTCATCAAAATTAAAAACTTTTGCTCTGTAATGAAAATATTTTCTCTGTGCAGAGGATAAAAAGGTGAGCTACTGATTAGGAGAAAGTATTTGCAAGTCATGTGATGTGGTTTAGCTCTGTGTCTCCCCCCAAATCTCATCTTGAATTGTAGTCCTCATGGGCTGAGGAAGGGGTCTGGTGGGAGGTTATTGGATCATGGGGGTGGTTTTCCCCCTGCTGTTCTCATGAGAGTAAGTCAGTTCTCCCAAGATCTGATGGTTTCAAGTGTTTGACACCTCTTCCTGGCATTCTCTTTCACTCTCTGTCTGTCTCTCTCTCTCTTGCTGCCATGTAAGACCTGCTTTGCTTCCCATTCCCCTTCCGCCATAATTCTAAGTTTTCTGGGGCCTTCCCAGCCATGTGGAACTGTGAATCAATTAAGCCTTTTTTGTTTATAAATTACCCCATCTCAGAGTTCTTTATAGCAGTGTAAAAATGAACTAATACATGAAACTTCATAGCAGTACCAAGAGTGGAGCTATAAAGAAACCTAAAAATATGGAAGTGACTTTCAAACTGGATAACAGGCAGAGTTTGGAAGAGTTTGGAGGACTCAGATGAAGACAGGAAGATGGGGGAATGTTTGAAACTTCCTAGAGACTCACTGAATGGTTTTGACCAAAATGCTGATAGTGATATGAACAATGAAGTCCAGGCTGAAGTGGTCTCAGATGGAAATGAGTAACTTATTGGGAACTGGAGTAAAGATCACTCTTGCTATGTTTTAGCAAAAAGACTGGGGGCATTTTGCCCCTGCCCTAGAGATCTGTGGAAGTCTAAACTTGAGAAAGATTATATAAGGTATCTGGCAGAAGAAATTTTTAAGCAGCAAAGCATTCAAGATGTAACCTGGCTGATTCTAAAAGTGTTCAGTCATGTGTTCACAGATTACCTGAAACTGGAATTTATATTTAAAAGGGAGGCAGAGAATAAAAGTATGAAAAATTTGCAGCCTGACCATCAGGTAGAAATGAAAATCCTATTTTCTGGGGAGAAATTCAAGCCAGCTGCAGAAATTTGCATAAGTAATGAGGAGGCAAATATTAATAGCCAAAACAATGGGGAAAATGTCTCCAGGGCATGTCAGAGATCTTCACAACAACCCCTTCCATCACAGGCCCAGAGGCTAAGAGGGAAAAATGGTTTTGTTGGCCAGGCCCAGGGCCCTTGCTCTTCTGTGCAGCCTCAAGATATGGTGCCCTGCTTCCCAGCCACTCTAGCTCAAGCCACAGCTAATGGGGTACAAGGTAGAGCTTGGAACATTAGTCTGAGGGTGCAAGCCCTAAACCTTTGTGGCTTACATGTGGTGTTGGGCCTGTGCACAGAAGACAAGAGTTGAGCTTTTGGAGCCTATGCCTGTATTTCAGAGGATGTAAGGAAATGTCTGGATGTCCAAGAAGAAGTCTGCTTCAGGGGTGGAGCCCTCATGGAGGACCTCTACTAGGGCAGTGCAGAAGGGAAATGTGAGGTTGGAGCCCCACCACAGAGTCTTCACTGGGGCACTGCCTAATGGAGCTATGAGAATAAGGCCACAATTCTCCAGACCACAGAATGGTAGATCCACTGACAGCTTGCACTATATACTTGGAAAAGCCACAGGCACTCAATGCCAGTCTGTGAAAGCAACCTTGGGGGCTGCACCCTACAGATCCATAGGGGTAGAGCTGCCCAAGGACTTGAGATCCCACCCCTTTCATCAGGGTGCCCTGGATGTAAGACATGGAGTCAAAGGAGGTCATTTGGAAGCTTTAAGATTTAATGACTGCTCTGCTGAGTTTCAGACTTGCATGGGCCCTGTGCCCCTTTGTTTCAGCCAATTTTTCCCATTTGAAATGGGAGTACCTACCCAATGCCTGTACCCCCATTGTATCTTGGAAGTAACTAACTTGCTTTTGGTTTTACAGGCTTATAGGTGGAAGGGACTTCCCTTGTCTCAGATGAGAATTTGGATTTGGACTTTTGAGTTAATGCTGGAATGAGTTAAGACTTTGGGGAACTGTTTGGAAGTCATGATTGGTTTTGAAACATGAAAAAGGCATGAGATTTGGGAGGATCCAGGGGTGGAATGATATGGTTTGATCCTGTGTCTCCACCCAAATCGCGTCTCAAATTATAATTCCCACATGTCAATGGAGGGACCTGGTGGGAGGTGATTGGAACATGGGGGCAATTTCTCTCATGCTGTTTTCATGATAGCGAGTGAGTTCTCCAGAGAGCTGATGGTTTAAAAGTGTTTGGCAGTTCCCTGCTGGCTTGCTCTCTTTCTCTTGCTCTCTCACTCCTGCTGCCATGTAAAATGTGCCTTGCTTCCTATTTACTTTCCACCATGATTGTAATTTCCTGAGGTCTTCCCAGCCATGCAGAACTGTGAGTTATAAACTCTTCTGTTTATACATTACCCAGTCTCAGGTATTTCTTTATAGCAGTGTGAAAATTGACTAATATATCACATATTCAATAAAGGAAGAGTATCTAGAACTAGTGTTTAGCATTCTCACATTCGACAACAACAAAAATCCTATAGACAATTCAATTAGAAAATAAGGGGAAAACACATGAATAGTCATTTCATAGAAGAGGACATACAGATGGAAATAAGCTGACAAAATCTATTAGAAAAATGCAAATTTAAGCTACAATGAGATTACTGCACACCTGTCAGAAGGGCTAATTTTTTTTTTTAGAAAAGTGACACCACCAAATGCTGAAGAAGACATAAAAAAGCTGTATCATTTATATATTGCTGATAGTAATATATAATGATACACCCACTCTGGAAATCAGTTTGACAAATTCTGATAAACCTAAACACATAATTACCATATGGCCTAGCAACTGCATTCTTGAGTACTTATCCCAGACAAATGAAAAATTTTGTCTACATAACAAACTGTGCATAAGTGTTCATACCAATTCTATTTTTAATAGCACAGAATAAAAAAAATCAAAATGTTCTCCAACTGGTAAACTGTTAAACAATTTCCAGTACATCTATAGCATGAAATACTACTTAACAACGAGAAGAAGGAATTATTAGTACTTGCAACAACTTGGATAGATATTCAGAGAGTTGTGCTGAGAAAAAACAAAAGCCAAAACCCAGTTCCAAAAGGTTATATATACTCTACATTTCCATTTATGCACATTCCTGAAGTGAATAATTATACAGATGAAAAATATTAGTGGTCACCAGGTATTAGAGAATTGCGTGGATGGAAGGAGATTGATGTGGTTATAAAGGGGCAGCACAATAGATTCTTGTGGGGACAGAATAGTTCTTTATATTGACTGTAGTAGGCAGTACAGAAGAGAGTGCATGTAAAACTAGTGAAATTCGAGTTTGATAGGTGGATTGAATCAAGGCCAACATCCTATACTATAGTTATGCAAGATTTTACCATTGTGGAGGACTGGGTGCAGGGTATATGGGATCTCTCTCTATTATTTCTTACATGCATTGAATCTACAATTATCTCAAAACAGAAGTTTAATTAAAAAGTCAATGGGACTAAACTAAGAGAATATATATTGATTCCTTAACTTTGCTATTATACTATCACCACGGTAACTAAGTATTATAAATAAGCACCTGACTCAAGATTCTGTACAGCATTGTGTCTAGAATGTATGTAGTGTGTATATTTATTTGTTCTCCTAATAATGTTAGAGCTTTCTAGTCCTCGAAAATTCTAATTTGCATTAAGATTTGATAGAATAATTAAGACTACAGAAATTATCATGCATAGCATTGGTCTCAAGTCCCCCAGTACAAGAGAAGTTGAAGTTTTGACGTGGATATAAAGCAGACCCAGAAGGCTGCTGTTAAGTATAGTTTGATTCTTGGATTCAATTTCTGAGCACTTTGAAGTCATTTTATGCCACTTCACTCAAATCATTCATCTCAGTGAAAATTTGTTAGTTAAATGTCAGCTTCTTGGTGTTAGTCTATAGACTTCACGGAGGGAACCAAGACTGTCTAACAATATTTAAATAGACACTTCTAGCTCAGGCAGCATGCCGGAGCAACAGAGGACCTGTGGAATATTCTGGCCGTAGGACAGTTTTGCTAGCAATAAATATACCAAGAAGAAATAAATAACACATTTAACACCCTCGGTGAATTGTAGCATAATTCCTGCTGAGAAGAAAATCTTCCTGGCTTTTGTAAATATTTTAACATTCTTTCCAATTTCTAGTAATATGGTGATTCAGGAGTAGCTACTACTGTCATTTGTAAAAGATGTAATGGAAATTTGTTGCTTAAAGCAGCTCTCTGCATGTGCTGCAGGCTGTCTACTTTGAGGTACCATCTTATTCTCCGTGGTTTCAAAGACAGCCTCTATGGTGATCACTCTCTGTTATTTTCTCACTGATTGTGGCTGATGTTAATAATAATTACAAGATTCACCTGTACTTTAATTGTCAACAGAATCAGGAAGAACAATATCTAGGCAGGAGTAATTACAAGTAAATCTAAAGAAATGAAATGTTAGTTTTCAAACTTAAGCTAGTTTCAGCTATCAAACAGACAGCAGATTATAGTTGCATGTTAGTGCATTTAAGAGGATGCTGGCAGTATTTTAAAATAATTAATAATATTATAATATACATGCTCTATTAAGGACCAAAAACATCTCTCCTTTAAGAGATATTGCAACTGAATATATATTTGGTCTATTCATGAGAACATGTGTAATTGTTAAGATGACATTACTTTTCAATCACAATAGTTGCTAGATATCAATATAACCTGTTATAAAAAGAGCTATTTCATCATATTATCACTTAATAGCTTGACAACTAACATGTCTCATCATTTTTACTTTATTGTCTCAAAGTTTTAATTATTACAATAAATACATGTTGTCTCCATAAGTAGATTTTTTTAAAAAAGAAAAGTAAATATTTTGATACAGTAGGCAACTGAAAATATAGGTACATGGCAGCTTATTTAGGG
Organism: Gorilla gorilla gorilla; assembly: GCF_029281585.2. NCBI lineage: Eukaryota > Metazoa > Chordata > Mammalia > Primates > Hominidae > Gorilla > Gorilla gorilla. Next base: position 17,402,116 of record NC_073230.2, read on the forward strand.
GAGAAGTAAAAAGAATAGAAAGAAAATTAACTTTTACAGTTCTGACGATAATGAAGACAAGGTTTCTTTTTTTTTAAGTCATTTAGACAGTATCTTTTAAAACCAATAGTAGCTCTTTGTCATTCTCTGCATGCTCCAAGATTCCTTCTGTCTAATACACAATTATTAACAAAAACTCTATCTTCTAATCTTGGCTGCCTTAAAAACATTAGCAGGGGACATTTATCATCATATTTCTTAATAAAGCTTGGAAGAAACACCACACAGCAGTGTATCTTGGAAGTTAGAACTGTGAAGAAAATCACGGTCTGTTATTTTCTCACCGATTGTGGCTAAAGTTAAAAATAATTACTATTACAAGATTTGCCTGTACTTTAATTGCCAATTTTCACAGATCCATTGACTTAAAATTTCATTCTTATCTTGTAGAATTATTCATAGTTGTCCTTTCCCCCCATTATTTGGATGTCCTAGAGTTATCCAAGATAGTATTTTGAGTTTCCCTTCTCAGCTGTCCTGGCAAAATCAGTTCCCTAATGAAGATGCATGGAACAGCCACTGGGCATTGCCACAGTATGTTTTAAAAAAACACACAAAATAAGTTTGATCTGTTTAGACTGACAACACAGTAAAAAATCTGATGTTTCTTCATTTGTTATTTATTCTTCTTATTAGTTTTTTTTCCCACTTATTAAGGGTTCTTTAGAGATATTTGCCTTCAATATTCTGCCCTTAAGTTATTCTTTTCAGCAAATGATTGATCATTGCTCTCACACCATAAAGAGGTGACAGTGTTTTCTGTTCTGAATGCGTGGTATAACTGAAATCAAGCATTCTCCTTTCAGTGGTCTGAATCTTTCCAGAGCTTTTTCTTTTTTTTTTTTTTTTTTTTTTTTTTTTTTTTTGAGACAGGGTCTGGCTCTTGTTGCCCAGGTTGGAGTGCAGTGGCGCAATCTTGGCTCCCAGGTTCAAGCGATTCTCCTGCCTCAGCCTCCCGAGTAGCTAGGATTACAGGAACGTGCCATCATGCCCAGCCAAATTTGTATTTTTAGTGGAGACAGGGTTTCACCATGTTGGCCAGGCTGGTCTCCAATTCTTGACTTCAAGCGATCCGCTCACCTTGGCCTTTCACAGTGCTGGGATTACTGGCGTGAGCCACCATGCCCAGCCCAGAGCTTTCTTATTACAGAAAGCCATAAAAAATATGAACATAAATGGTTATTTTCCTCTTTTCCAATATTAATGTTAGCATATTGTATATCATTACCAGCAATTTTTCACTTAGACAAAGTTGTTTAATAAAACATGTTGAGCATCTCAATTCATTTTACTCATGCTTATAGGTGCATCATATTTTAATACTTATTGACCAAGTTTTGTTTTTTTGCTGCACTATATCATGCTTTGTTGAATAACCATATATATACATATATATGTGTGTGTATATATATGTATATATATGTGTATATATATGTATATATGTATATATATGTGTGTGTATATATATAGCATTTATTGGCCACTGGAGGTTAAATTCCTAGATGTGACAGACGTACTACATATGTGATGTAATGTTTGAACAATATTATAAAATTAAAATCTAGGGCAAAGTTTCTTAACAGCAACACTATTGACTTTTTAATTATTGGCCAGATAATTTTTTTTGGAAGCCATCCTATGTACTGTAGGGCATAGAGCAGTATCCTTGGCCTTTACCTACTAGATGCCAGTCGCAACCCTCTCTACAGTTATGACAATCAAAAACATGTACAGATATTGCCAAATTTTCTCTGGGACGACAGAATCATTCTAATTCAAAACCTCTGTTCTAGGTTGTTTTACCAATTTATAGCACTGCTTGCTGGGTAAGATTATCTATTTTTCTTACCAACAAGGTATATAATCAAACTTAGAAGTTTTTGACAATTTTACCGGAAAGGGAATAGAATATCTGCAACATTTCCATTTTAATTTCTCTTATTATAAGAGAATGAGCATTCTGTCATTTTTTGCCCTTTCTGTATCTGTTCTTTACACTGTTTATTTTATTGTTAGTCTATTTGTACTTTCAACTGAATGTATTTTTAATACATTTTTAAGACTTTTGTATCTTGGAGTGGTAACTTCTTTGAAATATAAATTAAGAATGCTTTTTGAGTTAGGCATTTGTTTTCTGGTTTTCATTATGCTGCTATGATTATGCATATTTAAAAAATCTTTTATTTGGTTGCATTTATCAATCTTTAATTTTATGACTTCTGAATTTTGAGTCATAATTGGAAAGGCTCCCTTGGTCCATGATTTTTAAGGTGTTTACACATATTTTTGTCCAGTACATTTATAGCTTTGTTTCTTATATAAATCTGCCATCAAATGTGAAATTTATCCAGTATTCAGAGTATTAATCTTCTTTCTGCAGAATTCTTTATTATAATCTTTAAATTATGGTATTCTTTTATGGATTATTTCCTTTTAGCTAGCCAAAACACAATTAATCAAAAGACCATTGATTTAGAGGCTACTTGCAAGTGTAGTCTAAAATTACTCTCTAGTCTTTAATATAATTTTTAGATTCTATTTCAGACTCTGTGTAAAGGATGTGGTTAGTAGATCTGTATTCTCATTTTAAATATAAAGTTTTGCATTTTTTAATAGTAAAATTGTATTTTTTACAGTTTTTTTGGGATAGGTCATATTCAAGAATCTCAAATGGAGATTTCTAAGAAAAACTTTATTACTATTATATTTGAAACGTATGAGATGATATGTGAGAACTCCCTTCTAGAGTTTATTGGATTTTAATATGAGAAGTATAATATGTATCCTGTGAAGATCTGCCTGTGCCTTTAAAAGGAATTCTTTTATAATAAGAACCACTGCATATAGAAAAAAAAACTTCCTCCTGAGCCAGGTTTATTTTTAGGTAAAACCACAGAATCTAATCAGGCTTCCTGTTATAATGTAAAGTGGAAATATAAAGATGCCTGATTATTTTGTGTTAGGACCAACCGTTTCATTCCATCATCTGTCTTTTTCCATCACCTCCAGTGTGATATCCTGGAATGGGGCTCCTGACACATAATAGAAAGCTTCAGAGGAAACATTAATACGTTCCTTAGTTCAAGTAGTTCATGTTATCACAGAAGCAAATGAAAAGTCTCCCAACCTTTTCATTTACTTCTATGACAACATGCTCTGAGAGGAAAGATTCTTGCTAGCTGTTTTAGTTTTAAATTAAGTGCCATGAATGGTTTCATTTCCGGATCACCCATAGCAACCATTACATGCAAGTGCAAGATGAGCAATGGGTGCATGTGAAATCTCAAGAATTTAAGTTCAAGAGCTCTGAATTATTAACAAGAAGGTTTTGTTAGTTTGGATTTAGCAAGCTAGGGGAAATTTTACACCATTTATTTATTACTTTCTATCTTCTTTTCGACTTTTAAAAATCCGTGTCCTTTAAAAATATTAATTCTTTATGCATAACCCTACTAACAGTAAAAAACACATTTCAGATAGGTTTGGAGTGTGTTTCAGTGGCCTCCTAACAGAAGCAAGAAAGCTTCAAAAAGAAAGTGGAGTAAAGATCACGATTTTACACCTGTTACCACTTTTCACTTTTTAGAATCTCATGTTAGAAGTGACAAGTTTTAATTTCTGCTGATATTGCAGTTATTCTCTGTTTAAAATTTACTGGTCGTTTGTTTACTTATTATTTTTCTCCACCTAATTTGTTCTTTCCCTGTTCTTCTCAGGAGCCTAGGAGCCCTAATGAAAACAGAGCCTTGGCTTCTGACAGCTTGACATTGCCCAGATGTGCCTGCAGATTAGAGTCCACGCTGATGCTTGATAGGATCTTGGGGGAGGCACTTCACCTCAATGTGGAAATTTCTAATTTCTAAAGTCCTGTATTTTTTTCTAATTCAGCAGTTCTATAAAATACACTCTGATTATGATTTAAGCCAGGAGGTGGCAATTTTTGTTATGGAGTGCCAGATAAGCAAAGATATAAAGTTCCATGAGCCATTTGGTATCTGTTATAACTACTCAATTCTGTCATTATAGTGTGAAGGGAGTCAGAGACAATATGTAAGCAAATGAATGTGGCTGTGTTCTGAGAAAACTTTATGCACAACTGAAATTTCAATGTTATACAGTTTGGAAGAGTCATAAAACATTATTCTCTTCTTGAATTTTTTCAACCAGTAAAATCATGTAAGAACTATTTTTAGCATGAAAGCTTACAAAGAACATGAAAAGGGCCAGATTTAGTCCACAGGACATATTTTACTGACACTAACCCTAAGCAGTGATTATCAAGTTTGAGTGTGCATTGGAATCACCTAGAAGACTACTTTAAACAGATTGTCGGATTTTACCTCCAAAATTTCTGACACAGTAATTCTGCATGGGGCACAAGAGTTTTTATTTTTAAGAAGTTCCCAGCTGATACTAATGTTGCTGGTTTGGGAACCACACTTTGAGAACCACAATCTAGATCAGAGATTGGCAAACTTCATCTGAAAAGAGCCAGATAATAAATATTTCCAGCTTTCCGGACTCTGAGGTATCTGTTGTAACTACTAAACTCTGCCACTGTAGCACAAAAGCAGCAATAGGCCATACATAAATTAGTGGATATGCTGTGTTGTAAAGTTTTGTTTACCAAAACAGGCAGCGGGCTGGATTTGGTATATGGATGTAGTTTGTAGTTTGCTGACCCATGATCTAGAAGACTGCCTCTCCATTTTTGTTTGTTTGTTTGTTTTGAGATGGGGTCTCACCCTGTTGCCCAGGCTGGAGTGTAATGGCCTGATCTCAGCTCACTGCAACCTCCACCTCCCCGTTCAAGTGATTCTCCTGCCTCAGCCTCATGAATAGCTGGGATTAGAGGCGTGTGCCATCATGCCTGGCTAATTTTTGTAACATTAGTAGAGACAGGGTTTCACCATGTTGGCCAGGCTGGTCTCAAACTTCTAACCTCATGATCCACCCATCTCAGCCTCCCAAAGTACTGGGATTACAGGCGTGAGCCACCGCGCCCAACCGAAGACTGCCTCTCTTATTCCAGATAAGTAATTAAAGAATCTATCAACATTATGCTGAATAAAGTCTGTTTGTACATAATGTTCTGAGCATATAATGATAAAAAGAATTCCAAAAAGTGAGTTTTTAATAAATAATTTATCACCAATAAATTAAATAGATCTATGTTAGACTTCCCTGCTAATACTGAGAAATTAACAACCATAGAAAAGATGTCTGAGCTAACTGATGAAATGTGCACACAAATAAATAAAAAAGCAATGATTTCTCTTGTTCTTTTGTTCCTGTTCTGCTAGCTGCTAAGAAATAGGTTTAATTATTTTAGTTTTAGATATTTACCAAATAGCTTGAGATCTGGTACTACAAAAAAATTTCTATAAATTATAACTTTTCCCCAAATTTTCTGACTCTACTTTGATCATATATTCTAAAACATTTCTTTGGCTATACCTTCCAAACATTTTACTGAGTTTTACATCATATATACATATATATGTGTATATATATGTACATATATACACATATATATATACACAAACACATACATATATATAAAAATTGTATATATGTGGGTGTGTGCATATATCTATCCTATATACTAATATATATGTGTATTATGTACATGCATAATATACACATATGTATATATAGTATACATATATAATAGTCATATGTAAAAATAATATAATGCATAATCTTATCAAATATCACAGATAATCTGAGAGGATATCCGTGTATCTTCATATGCATGCATGCATACATGCTTAAAACTCTATTAATAATTTCCCGAACCAGCTCAATTTTCTGTGGGCCTGTTTTCCTGTGTGGTAGGCTAATTTTTCTTTTCCTTTGTATGTTTCTCAAGTATCTGGTGATTTGATTTTTTATTAATAGCATAAAATGAGAGGACAGGAATATTTGTAGAGCCTTGTAGATAGGTGAGTGGATGGGTTTACATTAGGCTGAGTAGGTAGGTAGCCACCTGTTACCCTGGAATTATCTAAATACTAAATTAGAAGGCTTTACTCTGAGGTGCAGTGCTAATACTAACTGTCCTAATTCTTCTAAATCCCTTATCATATCAAGTTTTTTTTAGGAAGATAATCTTCTGGTATTTTGCCTGGTGTAAATGCCTGGTGGCAGATACAATTTCCTTGCCTAGAATTCCAATGAATGGCCTTGTTTAAAAACTCACTGCTGTCTCCAGTCCCCATTGTACTTTCTGTCTTTGACTACTTTCAAGCTGATATATAACGTCATGTTATTTCCACACATGCACAACATCCTCATATTCAGTTTGCAGAGAACTCAAGACTATTACAAAAATACAATCTAGAAAAAAAAAAGGAGAAGGGTCCTAGAACTGAAAAGTACTGATGAATGTGAATGTTTGTATCAAAGAAAGAGTCCCTTAAAATTAACCAATCAATAAGCACTGCCACCTCTAGTTTATTAAATTTACAACTGGGTGATCAAGTTAACAAATTGTGTATTGCTAATGTTTTTGAGGTGAAAATTATTTGACTTTTAGAAATCAAGGCTACATTTTCTCAATTCAGTCTCAACTATCAGGTTATGCTGTTTCTGTTCTTCTCATATTCAAGCCACATTACTCCCTGAAGACTTAAGCCTATGCTTGTTATTTTCTCATTAGGTTACAGGGAGAATGGAACAAGTTTCAGTAGAAGAAACTTCACCTAACCACTTTAATTCCAACAGTTCTTGAATTTCCTGAAAAATCTATTGGTAAGTTTTTCATCCAAACTCCAAGTGGATGACAAGTGTTGTAAATGCATTTGGTTTGATATGGTGTGAGGGTACATGTCAAAGTCAATTGCCATCAAGTCTAATTTATTACTTTATTGAAAAGTTGGACATCTTGAGGTTCAGCTTAATTCAGATTGCTCATTACAAGCTATCGTCCCAGAATGGAAATATAGAGTGAATGCCACTTTAAGTGCAGGAGGAAAAAGTTTCAACCATAATGTAAAAATAGCATCTGATGAGCAGATAAGAATCCTGTGTACGGCACGCTATTATCAGCAACCACAACTGCTCCTACTGTAGCAGTTTGGTAGCACAAGCTCTGCAAAGGAAGCCAAAGCAATCATAAGCATTTTTAGAGCAAGGCTGTTCATGCTTTTATAGTACTCATTGTGTCAGCACTTTAATTATAAAATCTCTTTTGTCAGAGATTATAGCAAAGCTGTAAACCCACCAAAATTATTCTTTAAAAACTCACTTGTTTAATATACAATAATTGAATAATATTTTTTAATGCTTACCAGAGTTGTCCGTGTATCAAATGGAAAAGCACATTAATTAATATGTTTAATAGTAAGGCCCTTGCAAAAGTGGATGCCCAATAAAAACAAAATTAAATAATTCAGAAATGTTTGGAAATATATAGTACTTATAGGCAATATGCAAATGGAAAATTGTTATAATATATACAATATTTTGTGTTAATATTTAAAAATAATAGGTTACAGCCCACATTACAGATTACATAGCATCTCATATTTTTAGTTCATGGAAATTATATAAATTGCAATTAGGTAAATACCACTGTGTGCTTTTTGAAATGTATTTAAAATAAGACTGCAAGTCAAGAGAGACAGTAATCACATCTTTCTCAGTTTTATTCCCAGTGATGTATATCTACTTTTGCCCATAGTATGTTTTCAACTTGAATTAAGAACCAATAAACTTATGATGTATAGATTAACAAGTAACTTATTGGTCAACAAGGAACATACTTATCATCACTTTATAATAATCACTCATTTCATCCCATCATTTCAGTTTCTGAGAAAGCATATATAATTTGACATATGAATAAAGTCACATGCATAAGAAATTTATTTTACCTTAGTACATATGGATGTTTTCATTTCACTTACATAATTTTTCTATATTTATTCTGAGTAATTAGTTTCTTGCATGTCAACAGGAGAACAAATCTGGTTTTGAAGATGAATTATCTATTGCATCCAAATATGGGTTTGGTTGCTAAGAAAAACATTTAGCCTCATTTTTTGAAAATTCTAATGTTATCTTCCACTTTAAAATGCTATTAGAATAGGTTCTAATTGTGAAGTTTTTATACAACAACATCCGGATCTAAATCATCAAATGAAGTGTCCTAGACTGCAGAGTCAAGAACATCATGTAGGGTTATCTTTCGTTAGTCCCCAGGGGGCAGTGATGCTGGGGGCAGGGCATCAGGGGTAGTTAGGGAAGAGGACTTTTATTGTCTCCAGTGGTGCTGTTATTCAAAATTCTATTAAGATTAATAGAATTTAACTTAATTATCTACTAAACTTAGTACATTTAAAAGTTAAGTATATAAAGGTAATATTTAAAATGTTAAAAACATTTTAATCTAAACTGAGGAACAGAATTTGTAATTGTATTTGCTGTCCTTTATAGGAAATCATTATGAAATAATGCTAATATAAATTATAAAACATTTTGAAACATTCTTTTCTGTACAGGTGACAAAAACTGATCAAACCCTCGAACCTCACATTAGATCTGACACAGCTTGTCTCACTTGTACACCTTTTTTTTAATCCCCCTCACCATATATGTCATAAATTGAGAATGGTGCTTACCTCAGATCCAGAGCCAATGGCTATTATCAGATTGTCACAACATTAAAACTTTTAAACTATGAAGTACTTTTTATAGAAATTTTTCTATAACATTACATACAAAGATATAACTGTAGCTTGCCTGACAAAGCATCTTAAAGATGAATTGTTGCTTAGAATGCTTTAAAGTGAAAGAAGTTTATGCAAAAGAGCTATTCAAAGACTGTAACATTGGTGAATTTCAAATACCACAGCCTATTGCATTTGTGTGTGTGTGTGTGTGTGTGTGTGTGTGTGTGTGTGTCTGTGTGTGTGTGTGGGGAGGTGGGGGTGAGGCCACCTGAAATCTACTCTGTTAGCAAATTTCCAGTACATAATTCAGTATTATCAATAGTCATTGAGCTGTACATTAGGTCTCTAGATTTATTCATCCTACCTAACTGTAACTTTGTATCCTTTAACTAACATCTTTGTATTTCCCTCACCTCCCTGCCCCTGGTAATCACTGTACTATTTGCTGCTTCTTTGTATTTGACTTTTTTAAATTCTGCATATAAGTGAGATTATGCAGTATTTATTTTCTGTGTCTTGCTTATTTTGTATAATGTTTTCCAGGTTAATCCATATCATTGCAAATGGTAGGCTCTCCTTTCTTAGAACTGAATAACATTTTATATTGCTTCTATATCTTAGCTGTTGTGAACAATGCTCCAATACAGATGGGAGTGCAGATATCTCTTTGAGGTACTGATTTTATTTCCTTTAGGTGTATACTCAGAAATGGAATTGTTGGATCACATGGTAATTTTATTTTTAATTTTTTTAGGAACCTCCAAACTGTTCTCAATCATTGCTGTATCAATTTACATTCCCAATCATCTACAGGGTTCCCTTTTCCTCAAACCCACCCCAACACTTGCTATTGCTTCTCTTTTTGGTAATAGCCATCCTAACAAGTGTGAGGTAACATTTCATTGTGGTTTTCATTTGCATTTACCTGATGATTAATGATGTCGATCACATTTTTATATACTTCTTGGCCATTTGTATGTCTTCTTTTGATAAATATCTATTTAATTCTTTTTCCCATTTTAAATTGGGTTATTTGGGTTTTTTCTTACTGAGTTGTATGTTCCTTATACATTTTTGACATTAACTTTTTATTATATTTTTCAGATGGTTTCACAGCAGTTTCAATGTTTTAAATGATAGTAGTTTCACCACCTAAGAAGTTGTCTTTCAATAAGAAGACCAAAGAGGAAGATATAAAAAGACTTATTTTGGTGTATCTCTAGGGTATTTCCTAAGAACTGGTATACAATGGGTCTAGATATTTAAGGAAGTCTGAGTTGATGCATAGGCAGGTATGGTCAATATGAAATTAGGCTTATCAGCCTGATTTGATTCTTACTCAGACTGGTAAGAACTGAGAACATAAGGGCTAGTAATATTTAGTAATATTTAGTAATATTTAGAATATTACTAGAATGCATTCCAGAAATATTTAGAATATTACTAGAATGCATTCTAGTAATATTTAGATTGCAATCTAGTAATATTTCTGAAAACCAAAGGACTAAAGCAGAATATTTTAAAGGCAACAACAGAATTAAAGATTGTCTTCAAAGAAAAGTCAATAATACTAAGAAGCTATTAACCAGTTCAATAGAGACTAGAAGATAAACCCTTTTGAAATGACATTTTAAGGTGAAAATATAGCTGTTAAATTAGAATTCTATGTCCATTACAAATATTCACTAAGTATTAAGATAAGTACATTTATGGACAAGGAAAACAGAAAATATATCTCTGAAAAATCTACAGAAAAGGAAAAACTAAAGGGAAGTCTATAGGAAGAAAGAAAAATGTGCAAAAATTGCATTTCGTAAAAGCAAAAAAAAAAGAAAATAAAGAGCAAGAAAAGAAAAATGTTCTATCACCCGCCGGCATTTACAATATATTAATGAACACAATGGTAGCACATAACTAATGATGCGGTAATAAGATTCAAAGGTCCTTAACAAAAGGTAAGGCCCCAACTAACACTAGACTTTGGTAAGTCAAGATTAATGTGATAATTTTTAGGTTAAACACACAACATTTTTTAAAAGTAGGAAATGAGCAAACAAATAAACCTATAACAAGGGTGAAAAATAGAAAGATCTCAGTAAAATAAATTTAAATCCAATTATATTAGTAATTACATTAAATATAAATGGATAAAAATCTAATCAAAGTTGCTGTACTTGATTTCCTAAAATCACAGTTCTATTTTTTATTTACAGAAAATTAAAATACAGAAAACATAATAAAATAATGCAAAAAAAGTTATGCTACATAAAGACAAATTAAAATAAAACTGACCTAGCAGTATTAACATGAGACAAAGGAAACATTTAGATAAAGAGCATTCCTAAAGAAAGAGAGGAAAATTTCATAGTGATAAAAGATTCAATGTAACAGAAATATATAATTCTAATTTTGTTTTCAACAAATTAATATTAGCTTACTATATATTAAACAAAAGATTATAGAACTAAAAATAGAAAAAAACTGATTCTGTAATTATATTTTTAAATGTTAGTGGAAATCTCTCTTTGATAGAACCAAGGGTACAAGTTAATAATAATTGACTAGAAGAGCTAAGCAACATTAATAAGAAATATAACTTAATGAAGATATTATAGTGTGTATACTAAGTGCTATGTCATTGCATACAAGAACTGCAGAATATTGACATACGAAGTTTCAGAATTGAACTGAGAGTATGTTCTCTGATTACCATGCAATTGAGGTTAAAAAAAATACTGAAAATTTAACTGGAAAAAATAAAATATTTGAAAATTAAGCTATACACATTTATATAACTCAGGAGATACAATGGATCACAATGTATATTAATAACTATGTTGAAGTTAATAATATTTAAAATATTACCTATCAATCTTATGGGAGACAGGGAAAGCCATACTTAAAAAACAGTCTCTAATATATCTATCTGTATTTATATGTGTGTGTGTGTGTGTGTGTGTGTGTGTGTGTGTATTAAGAGGTTAAAAATAAAAATGAAGTAAATTCCAATAAAATATAAGGAAATAAATAATTTAAATGGTAATCTAAAGATACATTAAAATAGTATTGCTCAAATTAAAAAATCATTTATTATCATATCTCTTAGAAAATACAAACACAAAAGAAATTTTGAAATTTAATACATGAAATCCATAAAAATGTGTAGCACATGTTATATTTAATGGTAAAATGTTCAAAACTTCCCCTTGGAAATCAAGACAAGACACTTCTTACCATCTTGCTCACTATTTAAGAATGTAGCTTAAGTCCTAGCCAGTGCACTAATAAAATACACATAAATTACAAATTTTAAAAACAGTAAGGAAGACATGGAAAAGCTATTTTATTAGATGATAGGATATTACATCTAAATATTCAAAAGGAACCACAGTAACATACCAAATTAATAAGTTAGTCTATCAGAATACCATGAACAGTATCAAAAACCAATTACATACCTACATACAAACATTTCTACTGATATACACAGGTTCAATTGGTAAATAATATAAGATGCCCATTTACAAAACAATAATATAAAAAAGCAAGCTAATAAAAGCTTTTAAGACTTCTACAAAAACAATAAAATATTATTAAGAGGAATTTTAGAAAAACTAAGATGAAGAAATTCCTACTGTAAACTAGTTCAACCATTGTGGAAGTCAGTGTGGCGATTCCTCAGGGATCTAGAACTAGAAATACCATTTGACCCAGCCATCCCATTACTGGGTATATACCCAAAGGACTATAAATCGTGCTGCTATAAAGACACATGCACATGTATGTTTATTGCGGCATTATTCACAATAGCAAAGACTTGGAACCAACCCAAATGTCCAACAATGATAGACTGGATTAAGAAAATGTGGCACATATACACCATGGAATACTATGCAGCCATAAAAAAATGATGAGTTCATGTCCTTTGTAGGGACATGGATGAAATTGGAAATCATCATTCTCAGTAAACTATCGCAAGAACAAAAAACCAAACACTGCATATTCTCACTCATAGGTGGGAATTGAACAATGAGAACACATGGACACAGGAAGGGGAACATCACACTCTGGGGACTGTTGTGGGGTGGGGGGAGGGGGGAGGGATAGCATTGGGAGATATACCTAATGCTAGATGACGAGTTAGTGGGTGCAGTGCACCAGCATGGCACATGTATACATATGTAACTAACCTGCACAATGTGCACATGTACCCTAAAACTTAAAGTATAATAATAAAAAAAAAGAAAATTAAAAAAAAAAAAGAAATTCCTTGCCCATATTCTACCCTCAATCCTTTTAAACATCCAGTGGTGAGAATGCTGTTAATTCATTATAATACAATCTACTTCCTTAAATAAATTAGAAGGCATTTTGGAACAGTTATTCACAATGATAATTTTTTTTTATATTATTTAAATTTTTAATTTTTTTCTCCAAAACGCAAAAGTTTAACTTTCACTTATTCTATTATCTTCAGTTCAAGTTATCTTTTTAGTGGTCTCTAATGTATACTTTAGGCTGGGCATGGTGGCTCACACCTGTAATCCCAGCATTTTGGGAGGCCAAGGCAGGTGGATCACCTGAGGTCAGGAGTTCGAGACAAGCTTGGCCAACATGGCAAAACCCCATCTATACTAAAAAACAATGCAAAAATTAGCTGGGCATGGTGGCATGTGCCTGTAACCGCAGCTACTCAGGAGGGTTAGGCAGGAGAATCACTTGAACCTGGAAGTGGAGGTTGCAGTGAGCCAAGATCGCGCCATTGCATTCCAGCCTGAGCAAAAAGAGTGAAACTCCATCTCAAAAAAAAAATGTATACTTTAATGTTTGTATTATATTTCAAATTTTGTCATGATTTTTTTCAACTCTCTTATATCCATTTCTTTCTAATCATATTTCTCTTAATATGATCCATATATGTTTATAGCATAATGTTCCTTTTTCATAAGTAATCATATTTAATTGGCACATACTATGTATGACAAATCATTTTTAAAAAATTTATTATGGTCTCTGTATTAAACCATTTTCTGACAATCTGTTCTTTCTCTAAGTAACTATGCTCTCTTTGCTTTTGCAAAATTGTTCCATAGGTCATCTGTAATTGTTTGTTTTTTAAATTATTCTTGAATAATAGTAATTATGACAATACCTCAATTTTTTAAATGCCAAATAAATGCCAAATGCTGTATAATCTTTAAAATAACTCAACAGTTACACATGTGGGTAGAAAAGCTGAGGTTTGCATCCATATTTTTCTAACTGCAATGCCACCCACACCATACAATTGCATGTTAGTCCTCCTTGAAGGAGATCTTTCCAAACCTATATTAATCACATAGCCTCTTTGTTTGGATAGCCTTTTGTCTCTTCTCTGTCAACCTGGACAATCCCTCTATCACATCTAAAACAAAATAGCAGGCTGCTATGTTAGGAATTTTAATTGTATGTTCAGACTCTTGTAAGATTTCATTTAATTATTTCTATAGGTCTACCTTGAAATCTTCTTTTCTACCTACTATTTGTTTTACTGCATGCATAGTGTATGAAAAGTATGTGAAAAACACTGCACTACTCTAAGAGATCTCTAGATGATGTTTCTGTCAAAAAAAAAAAAACTATTTCTAGAAAACACACCTGTGGTACGCAATACCTAATTATCAGCATCCTCCATATCTTGCTTAGTTGGTTTCTGGGAAATGCAGCTTTTGAATGGTTGTTGGGGGAGAAGTATTGCTGGAAGAAATGGATGAGTGGGGATCATGTCTTTGTTATTTTGAAAAACTCAAGTCATGTAATGCTTCTTGTAACTTATGCTTCTGAGCTAGAGTCTAGAGACCAGATTTAGAGAAGGAGGCAGGAGCTTATTCTGACCCATAGAAGACAAGATGTGTTGAAATGCAATTGTTTCTTTCAATTTAGTTCCATTAGTCTTGCAGAAATTCTCTTTAGATTACAGCAGTAGTTTTGTCCATTTTTTGTCCATTTTTTCTGTGTGAGTTTCAGTATATATTTCAATGGAAAATCAGGGAAGGCTATGACAGCCCTACCACATGCCATTTTAGGCCTCTGTATTTATTCCTGCAATCTTCTACATATCTTTCAGGCAGAGGTATGATTTGAAAGGCATGCACAAACTGTTTTATGCTACTTTCCTACTTGATTTTAAATGATGAAGAATAGTGCTTAAAATTCTTTAGAAAATAGTCTTGGTCTGACAATATACCAATGGGATTTGAGAAAAATCTTACATTTCTTTACTTCAAAATGAAGTTAGCTTTAGGAACATCTCAGTAGTCACTAGATCACGAATGGTCAAACCTTTGGAAGAAGAGCCACAGAATAAAGTTAATAAAAAGGAAAGATTTCACAGGTAATAAAAGAGGAGGAGGAGATCTTTTGGCAAATAATATTAAGTATCCAGTATTGAATGCAGACCATTTGAAGAGAAGTGGTACAAGGTAAAACACTTGAAAAGTATATTTTTAGAACCACTAAATATTAGAGTTAAAAGGAATTTAAATGTGTCTGTTCAACCACCTTTCTTTCTTCAGTTCTCACAGCTACCTGCCAAATAGTAGTCCACCCATGCTTAATAATTCCAATGATCCATTTCATTTTTAAGCTTTTCTTTTAATGCTTTTACAGAGTTTAAACTTGTCACCACCCTAGGAGTTCAAGACCAAACTGGGCTACAAACGGACCCCCCCAACTCTACAAAAATGTTTTAAAAACTTAGCTGGGCATGGCGACAGAAGCCTATGGTCCCAGGAATGTGAGGAACAGTGAGCTGTGTTTGTACCACTGAACTCCAGCCTATGCAACACATGAGACCCTGTTTCTTAAAAAAAAAAAAAAAGAAAATCTGTCACCACATTATTTTGTATTTAGGAAGTGACAAAACAGAAGGATAAAGAAATTCATCAAGAATGTTGTTGGCTAGAAAAATATAAAGAAGGTAAGTTATTCCAGAAAATAAAAAAAGAGGTAATTACAAATTTAAGTTGAGAGCTTTCTATATTTATAAAATGTAAAATTGAAAAAAAGTTGGGTTTTGTGTTTTCTCTAATGAACTCTGAGCATTAAATATGCTGGAATGTAGACTAGAAAGAAATTTGTAATATTGTTTTGCCAAATACCAGAGATACATTGGGTGGGAACCTAGGGAGTTCTAATTACCTGATAAGGAGTTTAAAATTTATGCAATCGGCAACAGTAAACAATTAAATACAACTTATAGTATAAAGAATACCTTAGAAAGATTATTTTGACAATAATATATTGGTTGAATTGAAGGTACAAAACCAGGAGGGGAAGAAGTTAGTATAAATAAGACCCTACATAAATCTGACCAGCATGGTAGCCCTGAAAAATAGAAAAGATGGGATAGAAGTTAAAAATCGCAGTAGAAATAAATCTTGTAGGACCTAACAACTCATTGGATATAAAAAGCAAGGGAAAATAAAAGGACTTAGGATAAAGCTTTCAGATTTTGAGCTTGTTTGAGTGAGATCTGATGAGTTTCAGATTTTTGTTAAACATGACATACAAATAGAACACATATGTAGAAACATCCTACAAATAACTAGGAATATTGTATTAAGAAGAGAAGTCAAGCTAGGGTGAGTGAAGGGGAATATACAAAAATCATCAGCATGAAAGTGACATTGAAGCTCTGCATGGAGACCTAAAAACTGAGCATTCTTACCGGCAGAAGATAAAAAAGCCTTAGAGAAATAAAAATTGAAAGTATGAGGCAATGCTTCATTATTTTACTAAGCAATATAGAACTTTTCCAAATTTTCTTAAACACATTTCCAGTAGGCTTACAACATGTGCCAAGACTCTAAAGAAGTCTATCAAAGTAAGAAGAATTTTATTCACTTGAAAAGTAACAAAGTTATTCATTTCAAGTAACATATAAATATTTATAATTTATAAAGATACTAATCTATGTTTCTAAGATTTCAAGTGCTATTTTAGATGACTCTGACATAGAAACCATTTTTATTTGAACTTGAGCAACTGTAACACCCAATATATTCCTGCAGCTCCTATTATATGTATGTTTTAATTGTAAGAGACTTCCTCATGTTGTTACAAAAAATATTAAGGATCCACTTGTCTGTGGTACTAGTTACAAGAATCAGTGTGTATGTAAAAAGCAGACACCAAAAAGAGCAAATTCTACTGTATTTCAATTAAAGATTTTTTAAAAAGAATTATTCTGTGTCTTTCAGGCACCAATGCCTTTAATCAATCCCCAGTTTCGTAGCTAATTTTTTTCCTTCATTTATTGCTTCCTCTCTACCTTCACTGCCTTCATTATCTTTCTTCTTATCCCTTTTCTTTATTTTTCTCCTGTATCATTACTTCTTACTGACTTAGATCCATTGTGCAAAAGCTTGACCAGTTATAAATCTTAAGTATACATTCAGTTTTAAAAGTGAAAAATAGAAAACAAAAATCAACTGTGTATCTTTTAAATTAGACAAGTTTGCACATATAGAAATAAGTATTTTTAAATGTATTATTCATAATGTTATACTTGATAACATGGATATACATTCAAACAAGACTGATACAATTTTTACACCAGAAATTTACTAATTTTGTGATAAAATTTGAAGGAAATATAAAACTTATTGACTTTTTAAAATCATGTAGACAAATGGGAGTTTGGCAAATTAGTGGTTTATTGCAGTCAATGAATCAAGTAAAAAGCTGAAACCAGAATGGAACATTTTAGGCTTCATTTTTTAATGATAACTCTGGCAAAAAAAAAAGTATGCTAAAAAATGTGTCTTCTAGGTTTGGTGAAGAGTTGAGAGATCAATAGGAATGAAAAGGATTTATTTCTCTTTGAGGTCAAGAGTGAAAACTTTGGTTTATGTTTCCATGAGGGAGTTTGTCAGATAAATATTAGTTCATTCACTCATTCATCCAAAAAATATTTACTACATAATTTACTGCATGCCAGACACTAATTGTTTGGATAAGTGAATAAACAAAACTAATATCTTTGCAAATAGTAGCTCTTCAGCACAGAGGAAGGTGATAAACATTAAGGTAATTCTGTAGCATTCTGGAAGGCACTAAGAGCCATAGAAAAATAAAGAGCGATATAAAGGGAATCAGGATTGCCAGGGCTTAAAGGGGCAGGTTTCAATTTTAAAAAGAATAGTTGAGGGATGCCTAGATTACATGTAACAATAGAACAAAGACTCAATAGAGTTGATTGAACTAGACATATGGCTATTTGGGAAGAGATTTCTGAACAGGAAACATAGATACAGATTTCCTAATGCCAAGAATGCGCCTGATGTAGTGAAGGAAGGACAAGGCAGCCAGTGGCTAGATTATTGAGAGACAGGGTAAAAATAATGGGAGATAAACTAATAAAGACAAAGAATTAGGCTGTTGAAACTGACCTGCTAGGACCTTGCAGCCATAGTGAGGATTTGGGCTTACCAAAATTGAAAAAAAAAAAGTGAAAATGAAAAAGAATGCAGGAGAAGGAGTACAGAGTGTGTAGCATGCATTTGAAATGGTTAACTCAAGTAGGACTCGCCAGACACCAAACTTGTTGGTACCTTGACAAAACTTAAGGGAGAAATAGAGCAATACAATTGTCTTACTCTGTTTGGGCTGCCATTAAGAGAATACCATTAACTGGGTAGCTTACCCAATTTCACAAAGTTCTGGATCAAAGTTCAAAATCAAGGCATCAGCAGATTTGGTGTCTGGTGAGGGCCTACTTGCTGGTTCATAGAAAGCACCTTCTTGCTGTGCCCCAGGTAGTTAAAGGCAAAGGATCACTTCGGGGCTTCTTACAAGGCACTGATTCAGTTCATAAGAACTCTGCCATTGTATTCTAATCACCTCTCAAACACTGTGCCTCCTAATAATATTACTTAAGGGCCAGGCTTTAAACATGAATTTTAGGGAACAAAAACATTCAGACTATAGCAACAATAATAGTAGAAAACTTCAAAATACCACTTTCAGTAATAGACAGAACATGCACACTGAAGATCAGTGAGGAAAAAGAGAACTTCAACAACACTATAGACCAAATGGACCTAGTAAACTACACAGAACATTCTACTCAAAACATCAAAATACACATCCTTCTCAAGAACACATAGAATATTCTCCAGGATAGCTTACATGTTAGGTCACAAAATAAGTATTCACAACTTTGGAAAAAATACTATTTAACAAAATATCTTTTCTCACTACAATAGAATAAACCTAGAAATCAGTAATAGAAGAAAGATTGGAAAATTTGCAAATATCTGGAAAGTAAACAACATCTTCTTGAACAATCACTGTCATGAAGAAATCAAAAAGAAAATTAAAAAAGAGAAACAACTAAAACCAAAAACTAAAAAAGAAGATAAAAATGAGAACACAATAGACCAAAACTAATGGGATGCATCAAAAGCAGTCCTAAGAAGGAAGTTTATTGGGATAACCCTACCTTAAAATGAAAAATATGTTTCAAGTAAACAACCTGAATTTATACCCCAAGGAACTATAAAAAGAAGAATAAGGTAAGCTCAAAGTTAGAGGAAGAAAGGAAACAACAAAAAGTGAAACAAAAGAAAATAACAAGTGGAATTTTATTTCTTTTCTAAATAAAGGAAATGAAAAATAGAAAACAATTTTAAAAATCAATGACGCTGAGTTTTCTTAAAAAACATACACAATATTGTCAAACCCTTAGCTAGAACAAGAAAAATAAAAGACTCAAATAAATAAATAAATTAGAAATCAAAGTGGAGACATTACAACTGATGCACCAGCAATACAGAGAATCACAAGATACTACTGTGAATAATATATCCCAACAAACTGGATAACCTAGGAGAAATGGGCAAATTCCTATAAACACACAACTCACCAATACTAAATCATAAAGAAATAGAAAGTCTATCTATAGTTATAGTCTACCAATCTATTACTAGTATGGAGATTGAAACAATAATCCAAAACTTCCCAAAGCAAAGAAAATTCCAGGACTAGATGGCTTCTCAAGTGAATTCTATCAAACACTTAAAAAACAATTGACTGCAATATTTTTCAAACTTTTCCAAAAACCTGAAGAGGAAGGAGCACTTCTAAATTAATTTTATGGGGCCAGCATTATCTTGACACTTAAGCTAGACAAAGATATGAAACTACAGTCCACCGTATTGTGATAAAATATAGACGCAAAGTCCTCACGAATATGTTAGTAAACCAAATCCAACAGAAATTAAAATGATCATACACTATGACCAAGTGGGATTCTTCTCTGGGATTCAAGAATTGTTCAACAGATACAAATCAAAAAATATGATACACCATATTAACAGAATGAAGGATAAAAATCACGTGAACATCTCAATAGATGCAGGAAAACATTTAACAAAATTCAACACCCTTTCAAAATAAAAACTCTATGAAACCTCAAAATATGAGAAAAGTACTTCAACATAACAAAGACTGTATCTGAAAATCCACAGCTTAACATTACATTCAATGATGAAACTGAAAGCTTTACCTCTAAGATCGGAAATGAGAAGTATTCCCACCACTTCTATTCAAGATAGTACTTGAAATCTCAGCCAGAGTAAGAAAAGCATAAAAAAGGAAGAAGAAAAATTGTCCTTGTTTGAAAATGACATGATCTTATAAACAGAAAAATAGAAAACCCTAATGTCTCCATTAAAAATTTGAAGAACTAATAAATTAATTCACTAAAATTGCAGTTTAGAGTCAACATGCAAAAATCAGTTGTGTTTCTATACATTAGCAAAAAACTATCTGAAAAGTAAATTAGAAAAACAGTCACATTTACAGTAACAGCAAAAAGAGTAAAATACTCAGGAATAAACCTAACTAAGGAGGTGAAACACTTCCATACTGAACACTACAAAATACTGATGAAAGGAATTAATAAATACACACACAAATAGAAAGACATTATGTGTTCATGGATTAGAAAGCTTACTATTGTTAAAATGTTCAAAGTATCCAAAGCTATCCACTGCAATTCCTATCAATATCCCAAAGGAAATTTCTTCCAGAAGTAGAAAACTAATAAGCTTGAGAAGAAAGAAAGGAGATATCACACTTTCTAATTTCAAAATATAGTACAAAGCTACAGTAATCCAAACTATACAGCAAAACTAAAAGCTTTTTCCTCTAAAACCAGAAATGAGGCAAAGAAGCTCACCCGCCATTTTTATTCAACATAGTGCTTGAAGTCCTAGCCAAAGCAAAAACAAAAAGAAGAACAACGATGGAGTACATCAGTGGAAAAGAATAGAGAACCCAGATATAAACCCATTAGTATACAGTCAAGTAATTTTCAACAAAGATCCCAAAAACACACCATGTGGGAAGAATTATCTCTACAATAAATAGTGTTGGGAAAACTAGACATCTGTATAGGAAATAACGAAATAGAACCCTTATCTCATTTTATATATAAAAAATCAACTCAAAACAGATTAGAAATACAAATGTAAAATCTGAAACTGTAAAATAAAGAAAACATAGAGAAAAAGTTTCATGATACCGGTCTTGATAGGTTTTACTGATATAATACCCAAAGCACAGGCAACCAAATAAATAAATAAATAATTAGGGCTATATTAAACTAAAACATTTCTGCATAGCAATCAATAGCACAAAAAGCAACTTCTGGAATGTCAGAAAATGTTTGCAAACCATATAACTAATAACAGGTTAATCTCTAAAATATATAAAGAATTCTACAATTTGGTAGCAAAAGAACTAATAACTCAAATAAAAAATGAATAAAGCAAATGAATAAATATTTCTTTAAAGAAAACATACAGCTGTCTAACAGGTATATGAAAAAAGTTTAATGTTAGTAATCATTAGAGAAATGCAAATCAAAGTAATAATGAAATGTCATCTCACACCAATCAGGACGGCTATTATAAAAAATAATAAGACAAGTATCAGTGTAGACGTGGAAAATGCGAACCCTTGGACATTGTTGGTGGGACTACAAAATGATGCATTCATTATGGAAACCGGTATGGGGGTTCTTAAAAAAAATAAAATTAGAAATGTAATATGATTCAGTAATCTCACTTCTGAATATTTAGCCAAAATAATTGAAATCAAGATCTCAAAGAAACGTTAGCATATTCCTGCTCACTGCAGCACTATTTATAATAGCCAAGATGTGGAAACAACCTAAATGTTCATGGGCAGATGAATGGTTAATTAAAATGTGGTAAATATGTAAAATATAATATCACTAAGCCTTAAAAAAGGAAATTCTGCAATATGCAACACCACAATGAACCTCGAGGATATTATGCCAGGTGAAATAAGCCAGTCACACAAAGACAAATACTACATGACTCTACTTATATGAAGTATCTGAATTCATTAAATTTATAGAATGCAACAATGGTATGGTGGTTGCTAGGGGTTGGGCGGGGGAAGGAGGAAGACACTGATCAATAAGTACAATACACCAGAGAAGTAAGATAAATAAGTTCTAGAGATTTGCTGTGAAACATTGTATCTATAGTCAAAACACTGTACTGTACACTTAAAAATTAAAAAGGGTAAATCTCATGTTAAGTGTTCTTACCACAATAAAATAAAATTTCAAAATTGAATAAATTTCACATGGAGCAAATTACTCTTATTTTTATAAACCATATAGTCAATTCTTAGTCCTCTTGGAACCTAACAAATCACAGCATTTGACAGTGTTATTCACTACCTCCTCATTTAGTTCAGGTGGCATCTAGGATGCACTTAGTTCAGGTGGCATCTAGGATGTCCTATTTTCCTTGTTTTTTCTCCTATCTCACTAGTTTCTTCCAATAGTCTTTCTTCGGTTTATCTTCTTTTCTGCGATCCTTCCTTTAGTGATATCTTCAAGTCTTATTCTTTAAATGCCATGTATGTGCCAATAACTTCAAATCTGTATCTCCAAACCAGAACTCTCCAGATTTTGGACTTGTATATCTAACTGTTTAATCAGGCTCTCCACATGAAGACTACTAATTTAACCCTCAGCTTGATCTCATTTCCTCTCTCTTCCACACACAAATATGCACAACCCACTATATTCGTTTTCTCAGTTGCCAGCAATTCCAGCCTTCCAGCTGGTCATTTAAGAAACTTTGAAGCATTTCCAATGTCTGTTTCTTTCACAGCCTTCATCCAGCCTATCAGGAAATTCTACTGGTTCCATCTATTAAATATATCCATAATCTGAAATTCCTGGGGGCTGAAGGAAAGAAAACTATTAAAAATAGTATGTCTACATTTTCTGCAGAAGAACAAAGAAACCTATTTTTTTTGTGGAAAGAGAAATTTCACAAATGTGTTAATATTTTTGCATTTTACTTATTTTCCTTAATAGAGGTTAAAAGTGCCAAAAGATATTTAATATTAATACTATTTGCAACAGCATGGGGCTTTGCACTTTAACAGCTTCTAACCAGCAAAAATTGTGCTGCAAATACATATTTGTGAGCTTGTTATTTTAGTTAATTACATACTTGATTAGACACCATGGCAGAACCTGGCAGTTATTATGACTATAAGTAAATGTTTATTTTTGTAGTTCTAGATTTTATAACATAATAACTAAACAAGAACTAAAAATTTTTAACCATTAGCCTTTGTGAGTCATCTAATTCTATGTCTTTAAATAGAGTGCCTTGTTTGACAGTTTTAATAAACATGGTGGGTAAAGCAGTTGAAAAATTCACTGCAAGACCAAGATTCTTAGGGTTTTTCTAAAAGTAATTGTGTGTAAGTTTGTTCATTTACATATGGCAAATGCAATGATCATTAAACCTTCAAAAATATCTTTAGAAAAATGATAAAATAGAAACATAATTTTCAGAACTATCAGTAATTTAAAGTTAAATTGTTTTTCTCTATATGTAGCTAAAACACAAAAAAATGACTATTTCTTATAAAAGATAACAATGAAATACTAGAAGAAAACGGTATGTGTAACAAAAGCTCTACAGTCAACAGGATTATATTTTTTAAATGACCATCATACTGTCTGCATATAGTCAACTTGTTTTAATCTTTCATGCTTTATTTCCCTTGCTTTAGATTACTATTGTTCAATAAAAAGAAAACGCAGAATGATCTTTTATTAAACAAACCACAGTATTATTTGTAATATAGTTTATCAAAGTCATTTTCTTTCTCAGTACCACATTGAAAAGGAATATTTTAATACTGCCTCGACTGTCAGGACACAATTATTAAAAAGAAGGTACAGGGTGAACTTTTATTCTGCAAATACATGGACACTACTTATTCAAAGATTATTAGAATGTAAACTAAAAAATTTGCCATTATCAGGTATGTATTATAAGATATTTTAAAGAAGGTTCTTCAGGCGTGAGTGAAGTGATACCAGACAGTAACTTTGATCTATATAAATGAGGATCACTAGAAATAGTATGTGATTTTTTCAGAATATGTTTTATTTCATCTTAACTTTATTAAAGGACAAGGGACTGCTTAAGACAGTAATGAAATTATATTGAGGCATTTCTGCAAAGGCACATATTATAATAAAAATAGTATGATAGATGGGTAGTATAAATATTACATTATATGTGAGGTAGTTTAACTTTATTTCAAGAGAGACACTGGTAAGTTACAGAAACATACTTTAATCTCAGGGGACTAATAGACACTGAGGGCTACATGTGAGTGGAGAGTTGAAGGAGGATGAGGCTGAAAAAACTACTTATCGGGTACTATGCTCACTACTTGGGTGATAAAATAATTTGTATACCAAACCACAGTGACACAATTCACCCGTGTAGCAAACCTACACATGTAGTCACTGAACCTAAAGTAAAAGTTGAAAAATAAAAACTAAAATTGTGGGATACATTCAAAATCATACTTAGAGGCAAATCATAACTTTGAGTGCTTATATTATTAAAAAATGTTTAAGATCAATGGTTTAAATTTCCAGTTTAATAAACTAAAAAAGAAGACCAAATCAGTTGGAAAGTATACAGGAGAAAGCAAATAATAACAGTAAGAGTAGAAATCAATGAAAAAGAAACATACCAATATTAGAAAAAAAAAACAACGAAGCTAAATGCTGAATCTTTGAAAAGAATCAATATAGCTGATAAACTGCTGGCTAGACCAAACAGAAAAAAATTGTTGCCCAAAACAGATGTAAAATGAAAAATGTTAACTATGGCCTCTAGGCTCATAAGTTATTTATGTCAGTAAATTCAACAATTTAGATAAAATAAAATTACTTATAAAAACAAGAAAATTACCAAAACTGATCTAAAAAAAGAAAATAAATGTAGAATCCCTTATGATCTTAATGTCTGTGTCCTCCTAAAAGTCATATGTTGAAACCTAACTTCCATGGTGATGATGTTAAAAGGTGAGGCATTTGGAGGGTGATTAGTTAGTTCATGAGGGATCTGCCTTCACGAATGGAATAGCCTTATAAATGAGGTTTGTGAGAGCCCTTTTGCCCTTACTACATGTGAGAACACAGAGTAGTCACCATCTATGAAGAACAGGATCCTCACCAGGCACTGCATTTGCCAGTGCCTTGATCTTGGGCCGTCTATGCTCCAGAACTGTGAGCAATAAATTTCTATTGCTCATAAATTACCCAGTCTATGATATTTTGTTATAGCAGCCCAAACAGACCAAGAAAACCCATCTTCAAGAAACTGAATTCATAACTATATATCTTCCCCCAACAAAAACTTCAGGCACAGATTATTTATCTGGTGAATTCTTCCAAATATTTAAGAAATAAAAAATACCAATATTAGAGTCTTGTAGAAACAGAGGAGGAAGAACCACTTCCCAACTCATATGCTTAAGACAACAAAATTTTAAATATAAAAATACACAAGGCCATTGCATCAAAACATAATTACACGTCAGTATTGCTCATTTACAGAGATGTAAAAATCCTTAACAAAATATTTGCAAAGCAAATCCAGAAATGCAAGATTGGATATTCAAATATCAATGTAATTCACCAAATTAACTAAATAAGAGAAAACTGATTTAATTTTATTAATGAGTGAAAATTGTAATATGGTTTTTATTAATTTTTAATACAATTAAAATTTTTAAATAAAATTTAGCATCAATTTAAAACAAAATAAAATAGACTCTTAGCAAACTAGGAAGAAAATGGAATGCTTTCACTGCGATAAAGACCAACTAGAGAAACCTACAGATGCCATCATAATGCTGGATGACTAGACGTGTTTTTAAATTAAGATATAAAACAAGGCATGAATGTTCATTACTGTCATATCTATTCAGTCTTGTACTATATGGCTAATGTAATAAGACCAAAAAATGACAAGAAAGGTATAAGAAAGTTACAAGATAGAAGGATATAATTGGAAAGGTATGAGAAAACCATTTGCACTTACACATGATTGTAGTTGTTAAATGTCCCACAAAATCTAGCAAAAAAACTTACCACATAAAATAAACATACTATCAAGGTCAGAGAATATATTTCAGTGCCAGAAAATCCATTGTATTTGTATGCACTAGAAATGAAGAATTATAGATGACATTTTTAAAATACCATTTTCAATAGCATCAAAAACACAAAATCATGAAATACATACAAAAAAATAAACATGTGCCAGACTTGTACTAAAACTACAAAACTTTAGTGAGAGAAACTGAAGAAAAGCCATATGAATCAAGAGATGTGCCATATTCATAATAAAAAATTCAGTATTGTTAGATGTCTGTTATGGGTTGAATTGTGTACCTCCCCATCACTGAGCCCCCATGCCAAATTTATATGTTGAAGCCCTAACTTCCAGTGCTTTAGAATATAATTTTTGGAGACAAGACTTTTAAAAAGGTAATTAAGTTAAAATGAAGCTACTACAGTGAATCCTTATGCAATCTGACTTATGTCCTGATAAGCAAAAATAAGGACACACAGAAAGACACCCAGGATGTGTGTGTGCAGAGAAAAGACTATGTGAGGATTCAGCAAGAAGGCAACTATCTGCAAGTCAAGCAGAGAGGCCTCAGAAAAAAACAATCATACAAGCACCTTTATCTTGGATTTCTATCCTCTATAACTGTGAGAAAATAAATTTCTATTGTTTAAGCCACACAGTCTGTATTATCCTGTGGAAGCCCTAGCAAACTAATATGATGACAATTCACTCAAAATTGGTAGATTCAGTGTAACCCTAATCAAAATGCAAGCAAACTTTCTTGAAGAAATTGATAAGCAAGTTGTAAATTGTATATGAACATAAAAGAACCTATAATAGCTAAAACAATGCAAAAGAAATAATAAAGTTGAAGAACTCCTTCTACTAATTTCAAAACTCACTATAAAACTCCAGTAATTACGAGAGTCTGCTTTTGGCAAGATTTTGAACACATGAATCCACTGAAAAAATAGAATCCACAAATAGACACAGAGTCATTTGTTTTTTTTAAAAAAGACACCAAAGCAATTCAGTGGTGCTGAAAACTACACGACACAAACACACACACACACACACCTTTTATCTTAACTCACACTGTACACAGATTTCAACATGGATCAAAGACCTGATACAAGAGTTAAAACTATAAACCTTCCAGAAAAAATAATAAGAAAATCTTGTTATGACCATGATAAGTAAAAATTTCTTAGAATACAGAAATGTTTAAAACCATAAGATCAAAAATTTTTTAATTGTACTTCATTAAAATTAAAAACTTGTACAAACTAGAAACACTGCTAATAAATAGCTAAACCACAGCTTAGGCAAATATATTTGTAGTATCTGACAGAGGATTTGTATCTAGAATATATAAAGAATGCTTATACTTAATAAAAAGACAAACTTCTAGTTAAAATTGGGCAAAAGACTGTAAGAGATAATTTGCAAAAGAAGATATTAAAATGGGCAATAAACACCTGAAACATTTTGCTGAGCATTATTAGTTGCAACTGCAAATTAAAATAGCAATAATATTTCACTACATATTCACTAGAATGGCTCTATTTTTAAATTATTCACAATATCAAATGTTGGCAGGGATGTGAAGCAACTGGAGCAGGTGTGCAGTTCTGTGGGAGTGTAAAATGGCACAACCCTGTTGAAAAACTTTTTTGGCAGTCTTTTTATAAATTTAAATCCATGCCTACTCCAAGACCCAGCAATTTCTTCTCAAGACATTTACCTGAGAGAAATAAAAAGTGTATTCATAGAAGACTTTTATAAGAATGTTCATTGCAGCTCTATTTACAGTATCCCTAAACTGGAATCAACCCAAATGTCCATCAGTAGATAAACTGTTATATACAATGGGCAATCTCCTCAGCATTTGGAAGGAATCAACATAGATGAGTACCAAAAATATGATGCAGAGCAAAAGAAGTCAGATGTGATACCTGATTCTGACTTTAGCATAATACCTGGTGAATTCAGTTATAAGTACAGACAAACTAAGCTATGGTGATGAATTGGCTCTATTGAGACTGGCCCTATTGTCCCATAGAACTGATGTTTATAGTCTTTTTTAATAAACATAGAAATTGATCGGCTCTTAAAGCTTGCAACTTGTATTTGTCTTATCTAAGTTCCTTTCTCAAGAAACCGACCCTCAGGCCTCCTAGACAGTATCAAGAAACTGGAACTCACCAGATTCCCACATCCAGACAATGAGAAGCCAGGCCTCTCATTTCTCATGATTTCATGATTTCGTTGACTCTTCCTAATTCCTGTTTTCTGGCATATAGATACATTCCTTCCCTGATATATAAACTTCCAATGTTAGTCTGTCAGGAAGATGGATTTGAGACTGATCTCCTATCATCTCAACTGCAGCACCTGAGTAAAGCCTTCTCCCCTAGCAATACCTGTGGCCTAAGTGACTGGCTTTCTGTGCTATTAACCACAAGACCTAGACCTGAAGTTTTGGTAACACTATCACTATTAATAAAATTATTGCCTCCGGAAGTAGGAAGTGGGGATTGGTAGAAATAAAACACAGGGAAATACCTGGGGTGACCACACTTCATAGAGGTGTGGGTTGTATGGGTTAAGCATTCCTCAACATACATGAAGCTGCTTTTTTTTTTTTTTTTTTTTTTAGACTGAGTCTCGCATTGTTGTCCGGGCTGGACACAATCTCGGCTAGTAAGCCTCTGCCTCCCAGGTTCAAGTGATTCTCCTGCCTCAGCCTCCCAAGTAGCTGGGATTACAGTCACCCGCCACCACGCCCAGCTAATTTTTTGTATTTTTAGTAGAGATGGGGTTTCACTATGTTGGCCAGGCTGGTCTTGAACTCCTGACCTCATGATCTGCCCACCTCGGCCTCCCAAACTGCTGGGACTACAGGGAAGCTGCTCATTTTAACCTCTGCATTTCACTATTTGTATGTGATACTTCGATTCTAAAAGGTCAGTTTAACAACCTTAAGGTGCTTTGATAACTCACAAAAAAATATACCACAAATTTATTTAGTGTTTGAATTCTGGAATATGTACCATTTAGATGTCTGAAAATATAGTGTCATTTTCATTCTTTAGCCTATAACTTATTTGTATTTAATGCTTTAAATTAGCAAATATTTTCTGTAAAGGGCCAGAAAGTAACTGTTTTAGGCTCTGAGGACACTATATTCTCTGTCACAATTACTCAACTGTGTTGTTGTAGCCCAAAAGCAGCCATAGGTCGAGTCTGGTGGCTCATGCCAGTAATCTCAGTACTTTGGGAGGCAGAGGTGGGTGGATTATTTGAGGTCAGGAGTTTGGGACGAGCCTGACTAACATGGTGAAACCCTGTCTCTACTAAAAATACAAAAATTAGCTGGGCGTGATGGCGGGTGCCTGTGAACCCAATTACTTGGGAGGCTGAGGCCGGAGAATTGCTTGAACCTGGAAAGCAGAGGTTGCAGTGAGCCAAGGTCATGCCACTGCACTCCAGCCCAGGTGACAGAGTAAGACTCTGTCAAAAAAAAAAAAAAAAAAAAAGCCATAGACACTAAGTCAATGAATGAGGCTGGCTGAGTTCCAACAATAAATCTTTATTTACAAAAAAGTCAGATTACAGGAGAGATTTGTCCTGGGGAACCAATGTTTGCAAACTCTTGCTTTAAATAATATAGGGTTATGAGCTGTAGCATTTTATTTTATACTATGCTACACTACATATTTTCCCTGACACCTTCTTTAAAGAAATGGCTTTCCGAACTTATATAAATAAATAATCAATATAACTATGGAAGCAATTATTATTTCAGATGTGTTTAGGAAAGCAAAATTTTGAAAGATGATTATGAATACTTAGTAGCTTATTCCATAAGACAAGATTATGCACCAATTGAACGGGGAGTTGAATGGGCACTAAATTATAAAGAAAATCATAGAAAAGGACATCTGTCCATAGAAGCTCAATGAGCATGATATTTAAATATATTTGATTATGATTTAGAGTATGTAGCATAATAGATTTTCAGTCAGATGTTAAGGCAGAAAAAGAAATATTATTTTACTAATTGTAATTTTCAATAATATAAACCATTCTAAGCATTCATTACTGCCACATTCTTAGAACACGTCATTTCCTTCCTTCTCCATGTAAATTGTTTGTATGACAACTGGGAGCTAAGGGTGTAGTCTTCTCTTTTTTTCAGTGTTTTCACATTGCCATGGAAAACTTTGAAAGATCATGTTAACAGTTCCAAAAATATGCTTCAATTATTTGCTTCTTATGACCTAATTGTTCTTAAAGCCTGGCATTATTCTTTAGTCTTGTGCTTCACTGAATACACTGAAATTCCACGTGTATTTTCAACTCAAAAGATGACCTGTGCATATTAGGCCATTACTTACAGACATCCCCACATTTAAAAAAATAATGACAGTAAAAAAATGTGAATCCAATATCCAGGCTATATAAAATGTGGATTCCTGAGTGCAAAGAAAATATGGAAGCTGGAAAATACCCCCACTTCTCTACTTTTCCCAACTCTCAAATTTGGCTGGTTCATGTTTGCACTATTAAAGTCAGTGAGAAAGATATTGCTGAATATGTGGAAGACTCTTCTTTGATTGTATGACCATTCTATCATACATTTTTCTCTTTTAGTAATAGGTTAAAATTCTCTTTCATCAGCTATGGATAATTCTCCTTCTCTAGAGTGATATTTTTGCATTCTTATTCTTTTATATTTCATTATTGTAGATGATTAGAATTGTGAGTAGTTCCAGTTATTGATATCTACTCAAACACTTAAATCTAATACATATTCAAATGTAAGAATATATCTTTTTTAAAAATCATTTTATATTTTTAATACCTCTCTTTGTTTTCAGCTACAGTTCTCTTTTTATTTTCTCCATATTTAAAAACTGTACATTCCAGAAATAGCTGGTCCAAGTGATGCTGCATTTCTGCAATGTGATGCCTTTTCAGTGGAACAAAATTCTGTATATTCAACTAATGTTGTAATGATTAAAAATTTATGTATATAACACTTTTAGTATATTAAGAATTTTACAGGTTTGAGAAGAAAAAAAGAACATAATTATGTATTTGCAAAGGCTACACTGAAATGGTAGAAATCCAGTTGTTTTTCCTTGTACCAGTAAATCTAAATGAGAGGTAACAATGTCTTTTATAACTATCTCTAGATAATCTCAGTTATAAAAAATGTTTACTATACCACAATCAGCCTTAGAAATAATGATAAATCAATTATACTGAGAAATGTTTTTCTTTTTTGTCATTTCCATGGCAAAAATCTTAAACTTTTTTTTTTTTTGGTACCAAATTCAGGGTATTATGTCTTTGTATCTTCCCTCCTTTCCCTTTCTTTGTTCCTTTTTCTTCTTTCTTACTTTTTTCCTTTTTCCTCCTTCTTTCCTCCCTTCATTAGTTCCTTCTTTACTTTTTTCTTTTACTTTTGCTCACTCAGTGTTTTTGTAGCAGTTAACCTAAACTAGTTTTATTTTGAGTGCTTCTCCCTTTCAAGTCACTTAAGCTTTTCTCTTTATCCCTCATGTTTATATTATTTTTTAGCTTTCAGGTAAAGTCTTACACAATTGTTTTCCTGAATTTAATTACGCAACTTTAAGGATTAATACTGGAGTTGAGCAGATTTATACAGCACTCAATTCTGTGAATTACATTTCCAGGAGTATCTCTTCTGGTCACTCCAAAGGTCCCTTAGGTGGCATATACCTCAGACCACCTAGAAGTAATGAAGATCCTCCTGTCCAAGCTATGGCAGTTTTCTACCCCATTCATAGGTTTCATCAGCCACTGCTCAGATCCTTTAAGCCACCTATCACAATGACAAGAATTGTGAAAGAAGACTTGGAAGGAAAAAAAGTGGTAGATGAAATACAAAGCAAAAATTCCAGATTTGGAGGGAGATAAAGAGTAGGACGTAAGTGGTATTGGAAAGAGAGAAGAAAACAAGTAGATAGATAAGAGAAAAGAAAGGAAAAAAGTACAATATTTGTAACATAAACCCTTACTTCATTTATTTCTACTTATGTAGTTTTCTCTGAAATTGTACTAGATGAAATTAGTCAATATGACTATTTGCAAAGGTATTAAAATCTATACAAGATATCAGTTATGTTTTCATCATAGTGGAAATGTATAGAGCAGACTTTGTATGCAGAAATGTATATATAGAAAATCAAGGGTTTAACCAAATAGAAGATATAAACACCTACATTCAAATTTTAAAATCTCATGCTTTATATAAAAGTTGGGGAGAAATCAAGAGCAATGCATTGTTAACAGATTAAAGTTCTTGTTTCTATACATGTTAGTGATCATAGATGGCTTATGATAACTACAAAATATAATTGAAATCAATTGAGAAATAATTGAAATCAAGGCAAAACTAAAAAATATATATTATATATAATCATTATTTTGTATTTTATTTTTATTTTTCTCTTTTTCTTGTGTTTCTAACACATTTTATTTGACATTTTGTCTATGGAAAAATTCATTTCTCAGTCAAAAACATTATTAGGCTATTGTCATGTCATTGGCAAAAGAAGCAATAATAAATGAAAACTAGTATCCAGCTACACGGAATTGGTTAACCTACTGTGCAGATAAATGATGGACTATTATTGCAAACATTCGGAATTATGTTTCGAAACCAACTTGGAAGTAGGGGAATTGCAACTTGGCTTTTCAGTTTTCTTTGCCACAGCTGCAGTCTCATGTTGAACACTTTCTTCACTTGGCTTCTGGAACACTACACCCTGTGTTTCTTCTACATTACAGTGTTCTCCTCCTTTGGTGTTCTTCGTCAAATCCTCTCCCTCTAGATGTTGAAGAGCCGCAACCTCCATACCTCTTTGTTGCTCTATCAAAACTCACTTTCTAGTAAGCCAATACTTTTCATGGCTTTAAATTTACCCAGACATGGAAGACCACCAGAATTATATCTCCAGCCTACACATGGCCCCTCCATTCCAAATGTTTATCTAAAAATGAACACCTTTACTTGTACATTCATTAAGCATCTCAAACTTCTTCTTTTTTTTTTTTTTTTTTCTTGAGACGGCGTCTTGCCCTGTCACCCAGGCTGGAGTACAGTGGCACAATCTCAGCTCATTGCAGACTCTGACTCCCAGTTCAAGCAATTCTCATGCCTCAGCCTCCCAAGTAGCGGGGATTACAGATGTGCACCACCACACCTGGCTAATTTTTGTATTTTTAGTAGTGACGGGGTTTTGCCATGTTGGACAAGCTGGTCTCGAACTCCTGGCCTCTGGGGATCTGCCCACCTTGGCCTCCCAAAGTGCTGGGATTACAGCCGTGAGCCACCATGCTCAGCCTAGCCATCTCAAACTTCTTATGTCCAAAGTAAAGGTTAACTAATCTCTTCTCTAGTGTTCTTCATCTCAGGATCCGGCTCCACCGTTCACCCATTTGCTGAGGTTTATAATTCTCATCTCCCTTCTTTTTTGTATCCCATATGCATTCCATTATCAAATTCTTTTGACTCTGTCTTCAAAATATATCTCCAATATAAGCTACCATTTCTGTCTACTTTTGCTACCATCATCCTATCAAGACATATACTCTCTCTCTTATATTCCTTTAATAGCCTGCTACCTGACCTCCCTGCTTCCTCTCTTAGCCCTATATTGTACTATAACAGCCAAAGTGAATCTACTTAACATCAAATTATGTCACTGCCCTGATCTAATATTCTCCAATGGAAGAAATCCAAAGAGGTCAACAGAGCCTTCTCAATAAGTTACAGTTAATATACCCTTAATATTTATTTCTAGATTCCTATGCATTCTTAATTTTCTATAATAATCATATAATCATTTATTGCATCTAAAAAAGAAAGAATATATGCATATATGTATATATATCCTACTTTCAATATTTTAGAATAATTGGCTTGGCGTGTTAGGATGATAAAAAGAGTTAACACTGTTATAAAAAGAAAAGAACATTTAAAAGACATTTTAAAATGAGAAACAGTTTGTTCCATTGCAATATATAGAATTTTATTTCATTTATTGCAGAGTGAAATTAATAAGATTATACAGAAATAGTGTCAGAAAAATACCTATTATCTTTTATTGTATATGAAAATAATTGCTAAGTTACATGGTTTACTTCAAAATATCCAAGACCATAAAAAATTCCTTCTATTTGTCTTCAAATATTAAAAAGACAGAAGACATACCTGGAAACATCATTGTTGAGAATGACCACATTGAAAACCTGAAAATGAAAGCTAAATTACCATGTCATTAAACTGATAATGTATAGGTTAGAATTAATGCAGACTCAGTGTTTGGTATTATTGCTTTCCTGGTTATTTTGAGTAAATGGAAACCATACATAAAATTTTGATATAATATGGATTTTATATCCCCATAATTTACCATGAACTCATTGAATATTAGAGATTTAAAGAAACTTAGACCCTATATGGAAGAATTTATTTCATGTCACATAAGAAAACTGAGACCCAGAGACCACAAACCACTTTTCTTAAGTTTGGCAACAGAAATTAATAAAACAAATGCTTAAAGTTAGTAATCCTAACACATTATCTATTGCTTATTATTGCATAATCGATGATGCTAAATTTCCCTAAATTGGCATTGTCATGCACACTTTGGCTGTGTTCTTTAATGTAAACAAAAATCCTGAAACTTGCATTATAACCCAAGGGATCCAAAACTTGTGAACACAAGAAGATGGGGGATAGCCATCAGTCAGGGATAAGAATATGTCACTGATCATCACTTTCTTCTTTATGCTTACTTACTTCCAGATTTCACTCCTAGGTTGGCAGTTGCCAAAATCGGGCATCGTCTCAATGACTCAATGTTACAAGCAATGAGAGAGGCTAAAACACAAAGGGAGATGGACATATAAATGGGGCAGGTCATCTATCTTCTAGTCAAAGCTACCATGTTATTGTACAATCTCAGCAGGAAGGGATCTTAAAGACCATCTGATGACATTTCACAAAAGATGCATGTGAATCTCTATGGAATGCTTTTCAAGTGCTTTTCTAGGTTATGACTGGACACATTTTTGTGAAAATAGAAATATTATTTCTTATGAAATACCTTTATAACTTTGAATGATTCCTTTTAAAAATTTTAGATTCAAGGATGATATGGTTTGGCTGTGTCCCCAACCAAATCTCATCTTGAATTGTAATCTGCATAATCTCCATGGGTCATGGGAGGGACCCAGCTGTAGATCATTGAATCATGGGGGTGGTTTCCACCATACTGTTCTCATGACAGTGAGTGGGTTCTCATGAGATCTGATGATTTTATGAGCATCTGGCATTTCCCCTGCTAGCACTCATTCTCTCTCCAGCCACCCTGTGAAGAGGTGTCTTCCACCATGATTGTGAGTTTCCTGAGGTCTCCCCAGCCATGCAGAACTGTGAGTCAATCAAAACCCTTTTCTTTATAAATTACCCAGTCTCAGGTATTTCTTCATAGCAGCATGAGAATAAACTAATATTGCTGCCAGGAGTAGAGTATCACTATAAGATACCTGAGAATGTGGAAGCGACATTGGAACTGGGTAATAGGCAGAGGCTGGAACAGCTTGGAGGACTTAGAAGACGACAGAAATATGTGGGAAAGTTTGAAACTTCTTAGAGACTGGTTGAATGCCTTTGACCAAAATGCTGATAGTGCTCTGAACAATAAAGTCCAGGCTGAGGTGATCTCAGATGGAGATGAGAAATTTGTTGAGAACTGGAGTAAAAGTCACTCTTCCTATGCTTTAGCAAAGAGACTGGTGGCTTTTTGCCCCTGCCCTAGAGATCTGTGGAACTTAGAACTTGAGAGAGATGATTTAGGGTATCTGGCAGAAGATATTTCTAAGCAGCAAAGCATGCAAGAGGTGACAAATCATAAAAGTTTGAAAAATTTGCAGCCTGACAATGCGATAGGAAAGAAAAACCCATTTTGTGGGGAGAAAGTTAAGCCTGCTGCAAAAATTTGCATAAGTAACAAGGAGCTGAATGTTAATCACCAAGACAATGGAAAAAATGTCTCCAGGGCATGTCAGACACCTTTATGGCAGCCCCTCCCATCACAGGCCCAGAGGCCTAGCAGTGAAAAATGGTTTTGTGGGCCAGAGTCAGGGCCTCCCTGGTCTGTGCAGCCTCAGAACATGGTGCCCTCCGTCCCAGCTGCTTCAGCTTTGGCCATGGCTAAAAGGAGCCAAGGTACAGCTCAGGCCATTGCCTCAGAGGGTGCAAGCCCCAAAGTTTGGTGGCTTACACAGGGTGTTGGGTCTGCAGGTGCACAGAAGTCAAGAACTGAGGTTGGGGAACCTCTGCCTAGATTTCAGAGGGTGTATGGATAAACTTGGATGTCCAAGCAGAAGTTTGCTGCGAGGGCAGAGCCCTCAGGGAGAACCTCTGCTAGGGCAGTGGAGAAGGCAAAATATGGGATTGGAGCCTCTACACAGAGTTCCCACAAAGCCACTGCCTAGTGAAGTTGTGAGAAGACAGCCACTGTCCTCCAGGCCCCAGAATGGTAGATCCACCAAAAGCTTGTATCATGCACCTGGAAAAGCTGCATACACTCAATGCCAACTCATTAAATCAGCCAGGAGGTGGGTTGTACCCTGCAAAGCCAAAGGGGAAGAGCTGCCCAAGGTCTTACCAGCCCAAGTCGTGTATCAGCGTGACCTGGATGTGAGACACGGAGTCAAATGAAATCATTTTGGAACTTTAAGGTTTAATGATTGCTCTATTGGATTTTGGACTTGCATGGGGCCCATCACCCCTTTGTTTTGGCCAATTTCTCCCATTTAGAAGGGGTGTATTTACCCAATGCCTGTACCCCCATTGTGTCCAGGAAGTAACTAACTTGCTTTTGATTTTACAGGCTCATAGGCAGAAGGGACTTGCCTTGTCTCAGACAAAACTTTGAACTTGGATTTTTGGGTTAATGTTCGAATGAGTTAAGACTTTGGTAGACTGTCAGGAAGGCACAATTGTGTTTTGAAATGTAAGGACATGAGATTTGTGAGGGGCCAAGGGCAGAATGATATAGTGTGTCCCCACCCAAATCTCATCTTGAATTGTAATCCCCATAATCCCCTTGTGTCATGGGAGGGACTCAGTGGGAGGTAACTGAATCATGGGGCTGGTTCACCCATGCTGTTCTTGTGATAGTGAGTGAGTTTGCACAAGATATGATGGTTTAATAAGCATCTGGCATTTCCCCTGCTGACACTCATTCTTTTCCTGCTGTCCTGTGAAAAGGTGACTTCTGCCATGATCATAAGTTTTGTGAGGCCTCCCCAGTCATGTGGAACTGTGAGTTAATTAAACCTCTTTTCTTTATAAATTACCCAGCTTGGGTATTTCTTCACAGCAGCATGAGAATGGACTAATACAAGGGGGACCATGTAATGCAATATAATACACGGTTATATTGCATTACACTGCAGTTTGGGGTACAAATAATCCCATCATCCAGCTATTGAGCACAGTACCCAATAGGTAGTATTTTAGCCCTTACCCTCCTCCTCCTCCCTCACCACAGTATTCCCTAGTGTCTGTTTTTCTCATTTTTATGTCTATATGTACCCAAAGTTAAGTTCCCATTTATCAGTGAGAGCATGTGGTATTTGGTTTTCTGTTCCTATATTAATTCAATTAGGAAAATGGCCTCTACCTGCATGCAGGTTGCTGCAAAGGACATAATTTTCATTCTTTTTTATGGCTGCATCTTTGAGTAATTATACATTTTAAAATCATTTTAAATATCTTCCAGTGAATTTCTCCCTATGATCCTAATTTATGGATTTTTTAAATCTCTCAATACATACAGATATATACAT
The DNA here is from genome assembly GCF_029281585.2 of Gorilla gorilla gorilla. Taxonomy (NCBI): domain Eukaryota; kingdom Metazoa; phylum Chordata; class Mammalia; order Primates; family Hominidae; genus Gorilla; species Gorilla gorilla. The sequence goes on from NC_073230.2 coordinate 17,440,214, forward strand.
GGGTGCATGTGTGTGTGCGTGTGTGTGTGTGTGTGAAGAGTTAAATAATCTCTCCAGTTGAAATCTGAATAGGACAGAGTCTCAAATAATTATCGCCTTCATAATGAAAATAGTAATTTTTATTATATCTAGGAGTTCAGAAAATTCTTGTGCCAGACTTTGTATAAAACATTTACTCACATTATTTCATGCAACTATACAACAAACTAATGAAATAATATTATTAATCCCAATCTTTGTGACTAAGAGAGGTTATATAAACTGCCCTAGGTCACACAGCTACTAATGGTAGAGCAATTTGAATTCAGAGTCTTTGTTCTCTGCTACTTTCCAGGATTAATACAATACTCTGTTAATGCAAACTGATAATGAATTGGCTATTTTGTTACGTACCTCACACCAGACATACACTAAGCTTACTGCTTATTATAAAACAAAAGCAAAATAAAACAACAGAAAATGGTAATATTTAATATTATATTGCTTTGAATATTTACACTTTTAAAAATATGGTTCTACTTATGATATGTGTAATTATTTACTCTTGTAGACATCTTATATCTGTTGGTGTTATCACTATTGTTGTTGTTAAAGAGGTATTCACAGTCTCACAAGTTAGGATTGTCATAGTGAGAACTCAAAATCATACTGACAAATGGACTTAAGCTAATTTTTGTTCTTCCCTAAAACCTTAATTTTTTTTCAATTCAAGCAATGATGAGAATTAATTTCGATATTCCAGTTGGAAAAGAAAAACAGACCTCTCTCCAAAACTGAATTTGATAGTCCTTTGATCTTCAGACATTATCTCAGTTTTTTAAAAATCACAGCAAAATGCAAACTACAGAAACTGATGATCCACCTAGTTGTGAGTTTTGATTCAATGTCATGTAATTAGTTATGGAATAAGTTTGATAATCTTGTTAAGGCATCTTATTTGGTATCTTGGCAATTTTGAGTTGCTAGGTGTCAGAACATGTATATTTTCATTACAAATAACAATTTTTCCTAAATGAGACCATTGTTTTATAAAATAAGAAAAATTCTGTTCAAAAAGTTTTCATTTGTGTCATATTTGAAAGTTCAAAAGTATGGTATATTATATTGTATATTTACTATTCCTTGAAAAATAAGGAAACTAATGTATATTTTCAGATATTTTAATTTTTAATTGGTACTTGTAAAGAGAAGAAAGGTAATTATTTCACATATAAAACTTCAAAAATATTAAATTTGGGGTAATTTCATATATGTGATTTTTATCCATCCTAATTATTTCCTTAATAAAGATACCAACGGTGTCTCCAAATATCTAAGGCAAGAAAACTTCTCACCTATCTTTCATTAGGAGAAGCAATGACCCTTTCTGGTCAAAAAATGTTTTAGGCTAATGCTGCCCTGCAACAGAACTCAACTGTACATGGCAAATTAGTCAAACAACTTGGTTACTTTAATGCCCATTCTAGAGCAAGTAGAATGCTTACACATATTTTTAATATTTCTAGGAAACTAATGTTTCTTTACCCACTTACCTATGCTGGCAATATTATTCTAATTTAAAAAGTAATTACATGCTATTATTTAGCAAATCTCACAGCTATGCACAAAAGCTCCCACGTTAATCAATTATAATCAAAAGAGCAGGAAATACACAATTAGATTTAAAACATTTGTAGTTATTTAAAATTATTTTGTTTCTTGTACTGTTTGATATAACTAAAAGTCTCCAGGCATAAAAACCTGACCAAAAGAATAACTAGTTATAATTTCTTACATCTACATAAAAATAGTTGGACATTTTTTTCCTGGAATTGTTAAAAAAAAAGAAGCACTCTAATATATATTTCCCCTAGTTTCTGTAGTCTCCGTATGTTAACTATCACTCATAAACTTCCTTCCCTGTCCCAGGTATCATCTACTTCATTTGATTATTGTGTTATTGTGCCCTGAAGTTCTTCTCTCATCCATTGTAATTAAAGTCCAACTATTATTATGTTCCACATTGGATAGTAAGCTGCTTTGAGTACAGACATTTATTTATTTTTCTCCTGCAAGGATATGTGATATTTACCTATTGAACTTATGTAACAATAAAAGTTAATAGAAAGTAAGAGCAGACAAGGGATGGAAATTTACATAGCTAAAGTAGCATCTCTTTTACAGAAGAACAGAATAATGGAATAATTTTCTGATGTTTCCTAAAAGAGGTTTTTTTTTAATTAATTGAATTTTTATGAAGTGAAACATTATTTGTTAGGAAGTTTAGGAAAGCATAGTCTAAAGTATGTTTTAGAAAGACAACTCATTTTCTTTAAATTGGCAACAAGTTAACTATTCTTTCCAGTCTTGACAATTACCAAATAAATTAAAAGGAAACACTGTCCCAACAGCAGATTATTTTGCTAAACATTTGGATAAATAGAAGTAATGACTTCCAAAAAAACACTAGTATCAGGTTGTGAGATTTCTAGATAACATCATTTACTTTTCCCAACCCAATTAAAGCCAAATGTTTATGCTTCTTAACCTTTAATTTATTGTTCCTGAAAGCCTTTGCTCCACTGCCCCCACTGGAGAATTTCTAGTAACAACAGAGTTTCTGGGTCTGAGTAACATACGAATACTAGAAATTTTAGCAAACATGTCCTTGGGTATATTAGAAAATGCATATGCAAATTAACATTTTCAATTTCTCTCATTTTTTTTAATTTTTGGAAATAAGTATTAAAAGATGTTAGGATTTATTAAAAGTCTATATAAATTGTTCTTTGTGTTGATGCCTTATAGACACGTAAATCTCTTTGAAGACAGATTGGATTTATATTTCACTCAAATCCACCAGTGCAGAAATAACCCTCATTAGGTTTACGTGAAGCATTTTCAGTTTCTATGATGGTTAACATTGTGCAATGGGATAGGATAGTTGGAATGAAGAGAGTCAACCTCCAAATGAATACATTTGTTTTCTTATTTTCCTTTTTTGGATTTATTACGGAGACCTGGTATTCATATACACTGAATGTAATTTGGACATAACCAACTACAAGCTTTAATAATGTTGATAAGCTATCTCGAATCTTTTCTTAGAATTTATGTCAGCAGCAAAAAGTAAGCCTAATATTGTCTTTCTCAGTGGGTTTAAAACTTTAACAAACATTAGAATCATCTGAAAGTTTTCTTAAAATACAGATTTCTGGGCCCCATTTCTAGAGCTTCTAACTCAGTGAGTCTGGGCTGGCTCCCGATAATTTTCATTTCTAATAGTTCACTGCTGCTGTTGATGCTGCTGGTCTTGGAAACATAATTTGAAAAACCACTGGTCTACTTTGTTAATCATCATTATTACAAATCAATTATCAGTTAATCAGAGTTAACAAAATATATAAATATTTGTCTCTATAGATAAGATATGCATGTAATTAAAAATTTTACTTTGGATCTTGATGCTAAGGGAGTCTTGAAACTGAGAAAGAGAAAATAGTAATAGAAATTAGGGTAGTTTAAATTTTTTACTTTCACAGATTTTGAGGGAAGAAAATAACCTTGGAAGACTATGAAAATTAGCTTGCCAACATATATTTAATAGCAGACACAGCCACTTTTATTGTGGGAGCTTTGGGGACACTTATTGTATTGACTAACATGGTCCTTCCCTTGGTCAGAGACCACTAATTTCATATGAATGTTCTAAATATCTTTTCACTGTGGAATTACTATTTGTTGCCCACCAGGCATGAAGTTGATATTGAGAAAAGATTTTCATTTATTTACTACTGAGTTGGATGAATAAAAGTAAGAGATCACAAAAACAATTTTCAGACAAATAAATAAAACAACGTAGCAATTCATATATGGCAGAAGTTGAAGAAGGAACTTAACTTGGTCCTTGGTCACTAAGTGATCCTTGACCACATAAAGTGGTCAAAGAAGTTATTTCAAAACACAGAAAAGTGCCTATCGACAGCTTACACCACTGTGTGCTGTAAAACTATTGTTTATTCTTCAAATTGTATGTGCCCAGAAAAGCTGGAGAAAATACAGTAAGCTCTTATCAGTACCCTTTACCAATTAGAAAATGTCATAAGAGAAAATCTCAAATAATCCAATGAAAGATTCATCACTCCCATTAACAATTAACTTTATGTTAATAAAAACAACTACATTTGTTTGTATCATTTGTTAATTAAAATTATTACCATTTTTAAAACCAGGCTAAAGAAAAAGACATGAGGATGCTCTACTGGCCTCGTTGTTGTTTCCTGTGCACCGAGGGACTCAGATGCTTCTGGGCTTTGCACTGACATTTTCCTGTGTTAGGAACTCTCTTCACACAGATCATCACTTCGTTCAGTGTCTCACTATGCTCAAATGTCATCTCTTCAAAAAAGACCACTTCTAAAATTGCACAACCCTGTAACTCTCTGTCCTGTTAGCCAGTTTGATTTATTTACACTTACTGTATTTCTTTATAATTTTTAATTTTTTTTAATTGTTTTTATTGTTTGAGACAGAGTTTTACTCTTGTTGCCCAGGCTGGAATGCAATGGCATGATCTCGGCTCACTGCAACTTCCACCTCCCAAGTTCAAGTGATTCTCCTGCCTCAGCCTCCCAAGTAGCTGGTATTACAGGCACCCGCCACCACACCTGGCTAATTTTTTGTATTTTTGGTAGAGGTGGGGTTTCACCATGTAGGCCCGGCTGGTCTCGAACTCCTGACCGCAGGTGATACACCTGCCTCGGCCTCTCAAAGTGCTGAGATTACAGGCCTGAGCCACCATGCCCAGCCACTTAACATATTTCAATGAGGCTATAACTCTAGCATATCTAAGAAGTCCCATTAATTTATTTACTATATGGTAGTTTTAAAATAGATTTTAAAAATCCCTGACTCTCCTTCCTTCAAAAGGTAAGCCCAAATAAATTCAATCCTCTTGAATGTGGGTCAGTCTTGATGACTACTAATGAATAGAATTTGGCAGAATTGGCAATGAGTCTAAACCTCTTGAGTTGCTTCCTCTGAGGGAAGTCAGCCACCAGGTATATTCATGAAGCCTATGCAGAGGCCCATGCAGGAAAGAAGTGAGGCTTCCTGCCAACAGTCATCACCAACTTGCCAGCCATGTAAGTGAACCACCTTGTAAGCGAATCATTTAACTCCAGTCAAGCTTTCAGATAACTATAGTACCCGGAAACATTTTGATTGCAATCTCATGAAAGAACACAAGCCGAAACTGCCCAGCAAAGAAACTCTGTAATTCCTGATGTTGTTACAAATCAGTACACAGCTAATACCGCTAATGAAAAAGTACGGCCAATTTTACTAACAAAATTCTCTCTTATCATACAAAATTCCATTTTATATTTAATGAAAGAGATCTTTGAAACTAATTTAGACTTAGATTTTAATCATATATCACTCTTGTGCATACTCATAAAAAGAAATTGCAACTGAAAGAAATTGATGATAAACTTAAAACTTCTTCATATTTAGTATCCAATTTCTGACTATATTTTCAACTTAGTATGATCAGCATCTGTGTTTTTCAACACAAGACATCTGCAGTGTCCTTAGAAGTGTTGATGAGGAGAATTTTTTTAAAGGAATTATACTATTTTCTTTAAACTTTTCTTCTAGGTGGTTGACCCTCATTATGCAAGTTTTGTTGTTAGTGGTTTCTCAATCTTACCAAGCTGTCAGGTGATAAAAATCACGTTATTCTTATTTCCTGGTCAATATTGACTATAAGATGCATCTGCAGCCAGACATCAACATGTTAAAAAACACATTTTAGAATTAATGAAATAGAGAATATACAAATATATTTTTTGTTAATTATAATTACCCCTGCTAAAATGTGAAATGCAGTGACTTTGTCTTGTGTACAGTTGCATCCAAAGTGCCTGGCAAATATTAAGTGTGGAATAAATATTTATCAAGTGACTGAATAAAGAAACACATGCATACATAAAATTACGGTATCGTGTATACTAAGTAAGAGCATTCCCTGGTTTGTCATCTATGTAAACCAAAAATTTTAACTAAATATTGTAGGAAATTTTGTTTAAAAATTAAAGTGTAAGACTGAAAATTATCAACATTACCTTTAGGTAACTTAAGATCATTGTTTTGATTGATATATTATTTATTATTTGACATTCCTATTGCTATCAGTTATACAGGAAACACTAAAATGTACTGCATGAAACCCTCAATACAGCTTTTTTAAAGCAATCCTAAAACTTTGCATTTTGAACTTACATAAATTTCTAGAATATGGTATATTAGTTAATTTACATAATATAAGTGTTTAAAGAAAATGTTATCTCACTTTAAAACTGTTGCCATTCCAGATGTAGGTTATGAAGGGAACATCCACCTTTCAGTATCCTCCATTTTGCTTTCATACAACAACTGTTCACATGTGACTATTTCTACTGCTATGTAAGCCAACTATTTCCCATGTCTATATTACAGACACACTATCAAGAAATAGGAACTGTTCAATGTGGCAAATATTTTCCAGGAACTGTGTCCATTTTGCAGAGATGATATGTTTTCATCACCTCAAGGATGACTGACCATGCAGTCAAAAAACAAAGGCCAATCCCCAAAAAGTGATGCCAGCTAAAGAACTTTCCCATGTAGACTGAGACCACGATTAATAATAGTTTTACAGCCCTATAAAGCTCAAAACAAATATGAATAAAATGAACAGGCATCCCTGTAAAAGTCAAGAAGACAAGTCAGAGGTATATTGATTGAGTGGAATGTTAATATATTAATAACATTGATGACATAAGTGATTTGTTTCATTGACAGAATTCAGAATGAGATTCATTTATCATCATCTCCTACTCATCCATCAGTAGGATACTGTCCCAAGTAGTTGGCCTTCTATTACCAATTTAAGTTTTTTTATAGTAATTATATTAGAGAAAGAATGCATTGTGGTTGTGGTTCACTATATTATAAATAAAATATAAACAAAATTAATGTTTTGTATAAACTAATATGTTATAATATTCAAATGATAGTTCTATTACTTTGTTTTACTTATTTTATACTGCACTAGCTCCTACCCTCTCCAAATTACCTAGTTTGGAAAGACAATTAATTTTAATTCTACACTAATACTCTTCTCTTCAAAAAGAAGGATGATAATAAGCCCCTGATAAAAATGAATACAGTTTAAATAATGTCCACTTGATATGTAAGATCTCCAATATTTAATCACATAACATCAATAAATTCCAATGTGTGCACACTGCAGAGAAGATGGATGGGTATAACCATATATTGGCCTGGAAGCTTTCTCTACTTCTTCAGAAGCTCCTAAAGACCCATTTTGGAATCTGAATGGTTCAATGAGCGTATCTTACCAATAGAGACAGATTACAGTGGAAAAGTAATAGAAGAGCAGCCTCTACACAACTGGCCAGAATTTGTGACACTTAGATCCAGTTCTAAAGACATCAATGAATAAAGAAGAAATTTAGGGCAGATGACAGAGGACACATATATGAATGGGGAGAGAATATAAGGTACATGGAGGTAAATATGTCGAAAGAAGTTGGGGTAAGAAAATGAAAATGTTGCGGATATTACAATGGAGTTTTAATTTTATTCTTCAAAGGAAGAGTGACCAAAGATTCTTAAACTGGAAAAGAAATGATCAAATATGCAAATTAAAGAGAGATCACCCTGACAGCTGTATGAAGAATGGTCAGGAAACCAGAGGTGGTCAGGACATCAAAACAGGTCAGCCAAAATTTTAGACATCTCAAAAGCTTCAAGATCCAAAGGGATACATCTCCAATTATAAAATTTAAGACCCTGTGACTTGTAAAGGTATTGTGTGACTAAAATTTTCTCTAGTTTTTTTAGATCACAATGTGCAAAGTTATTGCTACAAAGTATATTAACAGAAAAAGACAATGATAAAGTTAAAACATACCTAATTCAACAAACTAAGCAGAAGCTGATGAGTTTCTCACCTCATGAGATGGACACTAGAAGTGTAAACATATATTTCAATAAAGCCAATGCATTTTTCAAATATGTGTTTTGATTGCTACTAAGTTTAAGTCACTACATGCTAAGCCATTATATTAGGTATTACACTAGATGCTAAGGCATTATGTTATATGCAGGGGCTGGGGAAGAAATGGAATAAAAATCAAGGGGTAAAGATGAAAAAAATAAGGCTACTGATGGACATAAATTACTTTTGTGTTTCCATGTTTAGTTCTTCAGTAGTTTCATTCATTTTCTTACCATCTTAACGCACTTTATGATAGCATGGTTTGGAAGGAGAAATAATTTTAGAACCCAAGCACTGTTAGTCTTGGTGACAAAGGGCCTTCAAGGGATGAGAATGAAAGGAATCAAAAAATATTTGTATGCGTATCTACTTGACCTAAATGCTATATGCCTCACTCACTGATTAAATCAGGTCCTGGTGCTACTGGAGTTTAAAATAATGACTGAGAAAATTAGAACAAGTCTTAAATTTACTGATAATTTTGGCAGATGTTGAAATTGGGTCCATGTGCAGCTTAGCCCATTATGCTTCAGTGGATTTTAATGTAAAATGTGCTTTAAGAGTTTTTTTCTCCAGATAGAAACTGTCTGCCTTACCTTCAGAGAAATTGTATCCTCAATGAAAGATCAGATTAAATGGAATAAGTGCTTGCTTATACATTTGGATTAAGAGAGTGCAGCTGAAAGGATGCTTAAAATGTATCTTTAAACCTAAGTGCAAAATTTCCATATATACCTTGAAATACGTATTGGGGTGTTAAATGTGCTCAGTAAGCTAAGCAATGTGTTAGATAATTAATAAACATTTAACAGCATTGATTTTTACAGCCTGCTTTATTGAACTTCTTATCAGTATTGAGCAGATGGGTCATAACTATGAAAAATTATATTTTAAACACGATTACTATATGTGGATTATATTTGAAAAATACTGTTCAGTGAAGCATTTACAAATGTAATTTAATGCACAGAGCAAGACCCCAAAGTTAAGGTAATTTTTCTTGCATTAAATACAAAGGTACTTAACTGATATACAAAGAACATTATGGAGTTGTTTAAAAATAAATGAAAAAACAACCCCTTATATGAAAGAATAAAGTAGTATGTACAGTATCAGCTAGGAGTAAACAATATTGATTTTTGCTTTTACTTAGCATATAACAAATTCATTCTAATTACTTTTTAATATTATTCTTGATATTAAAAATGTTTGAGTTTTTGTATTACTACTATAGAAATCGGTATTACTATAATAATCTCTTGGAATGACAACTACTGTTTTATAAGCCTCAAATTGTAGTGAACACACACACACACACACAGATGAGTCAAACATTAACTCATTCCTGATACGGGACTGGGATAATGTGAAAAGCCCTAATAATTTTTTTTTGCAATTTTTTCCAAATGAATTTATTTGTTAATATTTACATATTTCAGCCATTATTTTATTATGACACAAATATATTTAAGATAAACACTATAAAGTATAAGTTATCCTTTTTAGAAAGTGGTAGAACCAAAACAAATGATTATTGAACCTATCACAATTTTCAAGAAAGGTAACCAGCCTCTAGCATGGTCCCCAATAATCCATGCTTTCTGCTATTCAAACTTCTGTGTAGTTAGTATGTCACCTTTGACATCTGATTATGAAAAGCCTGTGGCTTCAGTCTTGGTCCCTCTCTCTCTCTTTCTTCCCCACTCCTACCACTGCCGGCCCAGCTTTCTGATGGTTCACTCTGAGGGAAGCCATATTCCATTCCAAACATTCCCAGAAGAAGCCACTGTGGCAAAGCACTGAAGTCCTTGGCTAACAGCCAGTGAAAAAACAGACGCTGTCAATAACCAGAAAAGTGAGTTTGGAAGTGGATCCTTCCCTAGTCAACTCTCCAGATAAAACTGTGGCCACAATACACTTCATGTGGGACCTTGAGTCAGAACTATTCAGCTAAGGCTCTCCCAGAATTCTGGTTCACAGAAATTGTCAGATAATATTTATCTTAATCTCCTGAGTTTTGGGATAATTTGCTGCATAGCAATTAATACACCAGATGACATATCTATCCAATTGTACCCAAGAGACATCATGCTTGATAATATGAGACATACATAAAGAGTGGACAGCATGTGAATGCTTAGCATATTTACAATCTAGTTAAAATAATTAAGATACATACAAATAACATAAGACAGTCAAGAAAAAAATGTGTACTAAAATAATGATATTAAGAAAATGACATTGAAACATAGGAAGTAGAGTCATTTTTTTGAGGAGCTGCATAAAGCCATATAGAAATGGTACAAGTGAACTGATGTGTGGCTGGTGACTATGATTTGTACATAAGGCATTCCAGGATGAAGACAAAGTTTGCACAAATGCATAAAAATGGTAAAGTATAGAGTGTACAAAAAAAACAGGAAAAAAGTTAGTTGGACTAACTTTATAGCGGCATATGTAATAGATTAGAAAAGTAATACCTATTCATGAGACATAGAATGTATTAATATTCCAAGTCTAGCATAAATTAGGTGATTTGGGGAACCACAATTTATCTAAATTTTCATATATGCTTTGTTAAAGTGTTAGCAATTTTGATATATTCATGGTCTTGCAAAAGCATCTGTATTGTAGATTGGGATGCCCTTGCAATGCTATTTCACTGCTGATCCATTACCAACAATCAATTGGATACATGCAAAAAGAGAAAAAATTGCATCTGAGAAACAAAGATAAAACTGAAAAACTTTATAATTTTCTGGAGTTTATACTTGAGCATAGTCATGGATATTAAGTTACGTTCAGCATTCCAACTCTCAGTAATTGGTCGTAATTGCCTAGATATCTGTGTTGTATAGGAACATAGGCTATATCTGAGTTTATAGAAAAATTGTGCCATGATCATTTTGGAATGTCTGCCATGGCAACAAGAGAGAAAAGAGGTGGCATTTGTACATGCTATTTGCCATATTTGTATATGAAAGAAGAGGTAGAACATACACAGGAAAAGAGGACCATAAAGTGATTATGTTAGCTCAAGCTGTGACACATTTACGATAATAATTGTTATTAAATTTTTTAAATATTTAAAATATTAAGATTTGATTATTATAGGAAGCTTTAGAAGAACAGAACTCAGGTTCAACCTTAGAGAATAAGTTGTATATTATTAGAAAATCTTTAAAAATGAGAACATTTGTATTTACAATTTAAGTTTTAATGTTGCATCATTCAATGTTTATTCCCATTTAACTTAGTTTTACATATTAAGTTATCTCTGGATTCTATCAGTATTATGGATCAATTTATTTGTAAGTGTTATATTTGGTCAGATAGTTTCCATACTATCCACATAGGTAAAAAACTAAGCAAATCAGTTGAGAATGCATTTATTTTCAAGTAATAGATACTTGACTAACTGTAAGTTGAACAAAGAGGGGTTCTTTTCTTCACATATGAAAAAATCCATAGATACACAGTTGCTGGCATTCCTTCTGGTTTTCAGTGATGACATAGTAGCCTCATCTGTTTCTACCTCCCTTATCCACCAAAAGCATGCTAGCATCTCACCTCATGTTTAATGGCTCTGGTTACAAACACTGGTATAGCTCAGGACACCAAGTCTAGGCTCAAAGTAAAAGCATGGTGGAAGGGGAAGGAAGGGCCCAGAAATAGTTCACTCCTTTTAACAGGACATCAGATATCACCATAAATTTGATTGTAGAGAACTCAGTCCTTTCTAGTTGTAAGCAAGGCATTATCTATTACTTAGGGATATGCACATTGCTACTCCAAATAAAGTCAGCACATGGATACTAAAGAAAAATAGAAGAATGGATAATTTGTAAGCAATAAACCATGCCTGTTTCACGAAGCATAACGTTACACAAAATGTGTGCGGTAAGCCCACAGAATTTATTTTCAAGAATCATTTAATGAATTATGTTATCCTTGATAGTTGTAAAAAGAATTATTATTTATTCTCCAATAATTTATAAATCACCTATTATGTGGCAAGCATTTTTAAAGTTTTAGGAATGCAACCATTCTGAGGTTTATTTTGGAAAGAAGTTACTTTTCAAAAGCCAAATATATCAGAATTTACATTTTTAATATAATCTTGGAAAACTAAAGCATTGAGTCATTCATAACTATAATAATAATTAAAATATCGTATATGAAAGCGATTTTATTTCTATAAACTAGAAAAAACTGACAGGTGAAATAAAAATACCACTTACAATAGAACAAAAAACATCAAATATCTACGAGTAAATATAACAAAAAAAGCCCAACATCTCTACAGTGAAAATAACTAAACATAAGACAAATTAAACAAGATAAATGAAGGGTAATTCTATATTCATGAATTGGAAAACCTAGTATTTTTAAGATTCCACTTTTACTTTTACAATTTGACATAAACATTTAATTCCATCCCAGTCAAAAGCCTAGCACATTCTTATGCTATCTATCCAGTGATAAAAAATGTATATGAAAATGCAATGTATCTGGTATAACCAAGACAATGATGAAGAAGAAAAAGTTCAGAAGCTACCCTACCCTATCTTAAAACTTATTACGAAGCTACAAAAATTAACAAGCACGGAGTTAGCCTAAAGATAGATGAATGTACTAAGGAAAGTTCAGAAATAGACATATACATGCATAGTCATTTCATTTATGACTATTAAATAATTGAGCCAAAGAAACAGACACAAAGAATACACAGTGTGATTCCATTTATTTAAATCTCAAAATCAGGCAAAACTAATGTATAGATTAGAAATCAACATAGTAGTTATTTGGGGCAGAGGAAAAGCTGTAATTGGAAGGGAGCAGAAGAGGACTTTGGAGGTTCTTGTAATAACCCACTTCTTGCTGTGGGTGCTAGGGTGTTCATTTTGTGAAAATAATAAACTGTGCAATTATGATTTTAAGTATTTATATGTGTTATACTTTAATAAAAAAGTTTACATAAAAATCAATGGTTCCTATGCGCCAGCAAGAACCATTATAAATGTTATGTTAAAAAATAGAACGGACCCTTCTTAATAATAGCCATTCTGACTGGTGTTAGATGGCATCTCATTGTGGTTGTGATTTGCATTTATATAATGATCAGTGATATTGAGCTTTTTTCATATCCGTGTTGGCCGCATGTATGTCTTCTTTAGAAAAAAGTCTGTTCATGTTCTTTGACCACTTTTCACTGGGGTTGTTTTTTTGTTTTGTTTTTTTCTTATAAGTTTGCTTAACTTCCTTATGGATGCTGGATATTAGACCTCTGTCAGATGCATAGTTTACAAGTGTTTTCTAGCATTCTGTAGATTGTCTGTTCACTCTGATGATAGTTTATTTTCCTGTGCAGAAGCTCTTTAGTTTAATTAGGTCCCATTTGTCAATTTTTTGCTTTTGTTGCAATTGCTTTTGGCATAGTCATGAAATCTGTGCCTGTTCCTATGTCCAGGATAGTATTGCCTAGGTTGTCTTCCAGGATTTTTATAGTTTTGGGTTTTACATTTAAGTCTTTAATCCATCTTGAGTTGATTTTTCTATATGGTTTAAGGAAGGGACCCAATTTGAATCTTCTGCATAGAAATAACAGATGCTGGTGAGTTGCGGAGAAAAGGGAACACTTATACATTGTTGGTGGGAGTGTAAATTAGTCCAACCTTTGTGGAAAGCAGTACGGCAATTCCTCAAAGAGTCAAAAATAGAACTACCATTGGACACACAAATCTCATTAGTAGGTATATACCCAGAGGAATATAAATCATTCTGTCTTAAAGACACATGCATGCAAATGTTTATTGCAGCTTTACTCACAACAGCAAACACATGGAATCAACCCAAATGCCCATCAGTGATAGACTGGATAAAGAAAATGTGGTACATATGAACCATGGAATATTATGCAGCCATAAAAAAGAATGAGATCATGTCTTTGCAGGAATATGGCTGGAGCTGCAAGGTATTATCCTTAGCAAACTAACACAAAAACAGAAAACCAAATACCACATGTTCTCACTTATAAGTGGGAACTAAATAATGAGAACTCATAGACACAAAAAAAGGGAACAGCAAACATTGGGGTCTTGTTAGAGGGGGTGCTGGAGAGGAGCAGAGAAAACAACTTTTGGGTACTAGACTTAGTACCTGGGTGACAAAATAATGTGTACAACAAACCCCTGTAACATGAGTTTACCTATATAACAAATCTTCACATGTATCCCTGAAACTAAAAGTTAAAAAGTAAATAAATTTGATTCCTTCAAAAATGATAAAACTGACCCAAAGTACCAAAGATTAAATATCTATAGAATGCCTCAGAATAAATTCAAGATAAAATGTACAAAATCACTATAGATTATAAAACATTGTAACAAAAAAGACTTGGCAAAAAAATGAAATACACACCCTGCTGCTGAATGAGAAGACACACTATCACCAATGTTGATCAAGCCTCAGGTTCAAACACAAATTAAAGGGACCTTCAATCTGAATTTCAATATAATTTTTCATGGTATTTCCCAAATTGACTCCTATACATAATACATTTCAAACTAGCCAAGTCAAATCCTAAAAATAAAATAAGAGATGGTTTTGGACTAACATTAAACAACTGATTTTAAAAGTCTGAAATTAGCTCAGAAATAGACAAGTAAATCAAAGGAAGAGTGCCTGTAAACATACATATATGGGAACTTAGTGTATGTCAAATACAGCATAAGAAACCAGTTAAGAAAGGGTAAACTATTCAGTATCTGATATGGTGGTAACTTAATTTTAATATGCTGAAGGCATCCTATCTACCAAAATATTCAAAAACTAAATTCCAGATCTAGTTCTATTTAAAACTCCAATTTGAAATATTACTGTTTAAAAATTATTAGAAGAAAATATAAGTTAATATCTTTATGATCTCCATGAAGAGCAAGTATTTCTTAGGCAAGTCCCTCAAAGAATAAGTCAGTAAAAAATGATAAATTTAAACATAACAAAATCTGAATAGTCTATTTAACAAAGACAAGCAAAAACCTGTGAGAAAAAATAAAGATATTACACACTATATTACATATAAAATATAGGAAAAATAAAATATAGGAAACACTATACTACATATGAAAAAAGATAACTATGTACTATATAAAGAACTTCTGTAAATTAATAAAAACAAATTACAATAGAGAAAAAGAACATATTAAGACAGGTTACAGAACAAGAAAAAAGAATGAAAAATATACTTCTATTTTGATAAGATCATTTTGGCTGTGTGAAGAATAGAGTGTAGGAAAATAATGCAGAAATTGGGAGACTAGATAGAAGTCTATAGTAATGATCCAGGTGAGAGATACTAATGGTACAGATCAGGGTGTAGCAGTAGAAATTCTGATACATAGCCAGATTCTGTATATATTCTGTTGATTGTGTCACAGCATTAACTAATGTATTACATGTGGAGTATGACAAAAGGGAAGTGTCAAGGATGAGTTCAAATTTGCTCTGGAGTTAGCATAAGTAACTGGCAATATGAAGTTGCTATTTTCTGAGATGAAAAGTTCATATCAGGAAAAGGTTAATAGGAGAATATCAGAAATTCAATTGTGAATCTGTTAAATTTGAGGTGCCTGTAAAATGCCCAAATATTGGCCAGGCACAGTGGCTCACGCCTGTAATCCCAGCACTTTGGGAGGCTGAGGCGGGCAGATCACGAGGTCAGGAGATCGAGACCATCCTGGCTAACATGGTGAAACCCCATCTCTACTAAAAATACAAAAAATTACCTGGGGGTGGTGCCAGGTGCCTGCTATCCCTGCTACTTGGGAGGCTGAGGCAGGAGAATGGCTTGAACCCAGGAGGTGGAGGTTGTAGTGAGTCGCCATCATGCCACTGCACTCCAGCCTGGATGACAGAGCGAGACTCCATCTCAAACAAACAAAGAAACAAACAAAATACCCAAGCAGTGTCTCCTCCTTTCTTTCCAGGAGATAGTTAATATATGAATCTGAATTATGCAGAGAGGAGGGGACCTAGAATTGAACACTGGGCCACTGTAAATTTTAAAAGTTGGGGAAAAGACAAGTAAAGGTATGAAGTGGGAAGAAAGGGAAGTAAATAAAGCATTCCAAAAGAAAGGGTGGGACTGAATATATCAAAGTCTGCCATTTGTTCAAGTAAAGCCAGGACTGAGAATTTAAATTAAATTAAGTTTAATTTAATTTAAGCATAACAAAATCTAAATAGTCTATTTAACAAAAAAATACTAAAAAGACAAGCAAAAACCTGTGAGAAAAAAAATAGATAGGATACACTATATTACATATAAAAATAAATTTAAATTAAATTAAACCTAACAAAATAGGCTTTTGAAAACTTCTCAAGAGGTTTAACTAATTGGCGAAGACTCAGGAGAGGAGGAGAGGAATAAGGAGAACAGAAAACTCTTTGCAGAAATTTTTTTGGAAATATGGTTGCATATGGGGAGAGAAGTAGGATTAAGAATGGTTTGTCGTGTATTTGCTTACTGTTAGTAATAAGTGTTCTCCTGAAAGATTTACATACACACACAAGTATATTTATACACGTAGAGTAAAGAGATTTAGTATGAGGAATTGGCTTACATGATTCTGAAGTTTGAGAAGTCCCACAATCAGCAATCTGGAGACCAAAGAAAGCAGGTGGTATCATTCAGTTCAAGTCCAGAGGTGTAATAATGAGTGGAGCTGATAATGTAAATCTCAGGTCAAGGGCAGGAGAAAACGGATGTCCCTGATTCAAATCCTAATCTCATCTGTAAACACCCTCATAGACACACCAGAAATGTTTCACCAGATATCTCAGTATCATGTGGCCCAATAAGTTAACACATATAATTAACCAGCACAAGTTTACTCCTTGCTAACTTGGCACCCATACACATCTCCTTAAGCCATACTTACTCTCCAAATAAGATAATAACAAGATCATAAATCATAAGTCTGCTTAACTTGATACAACCATCCTGCACACAACTGAGGACACATGATCTCTTCCCCAAAAGAGGAGGTAATGTCTTTGAGTTTTATTAATTCATCTCTTTGATATCCCATAACTTAAATACTATGATGTAAAATTAACAATACTTAAATACTGTGATATGGAGTCAATGTAGCTTATATTACATAATAAGGGAATAAAATGGAAAGAAAATAAATAAATTTGATACACACAGCTGTATTTATAACAAACTAAGAAGAAAATACTCATGACAGTTACAGTCCTTGTTTCTGTAACTAGTCATGTGTTTATAGCTGGTATTTATAACTACTTATCCTACTACCTATTTCTTTTGCCATCAGCAAGCACCTCAACTGGCAGTGGTTCTCTACCTGGTGGGATGACCCAGACCTTCATACCTGAGGGTTCCAGGGCATTAGTAGTTTTTCCTGGATTGGATTATTATAGTTTTCCATTGACCTTACTCACAGGGCACGGTAATAGTAAAACACACCCTAATGAATCTCTTGTATTCCAGATATACTCTTCCTTACCTTCATTGTGGAGTAATTGTCTAATTTCCCTTTGTCAGGATCAATTACTCACTTCAGCCAGCTCTGTGACTCCCTTCTTTGCCTCTTGATTCAAGGCTTGAGGAGCCCAAAGTGGCTAGGCAGCAGTCTTAACTTCCAGTTCAATGAAGTCATTGTTGGTTGTGTCTCTTGGTAGAAGAATTACTGCCTCTAGAACTAAGACCTCTGGCCAGCAGAGCTTAAGATTACAGGAACAGGAAGCAAGAATTTTGCTAGTAGGTCACTGAATGTGAATGAGTAGTGTCATTCCCATTACCATGCCTTGATTCCTGGACCCATGAATCTTGGATAGTGGAGAAACAGAACTGAATACTGAATGACAGTTCAGAAAGCATGCAGTCTTCTGAAGAACTTTGTCCCATTCTGACAAATGATAGCCACCTAGCTGGTCATCAAAAGGCCATTTCACTGTTCTATCAAACCAGCTGCTTCAAGATGAGGGATGGGAAGGTGCATGGTAAAAACAGTGAATTCCATGGCGAAGAGACCATTACCACAGTCTTTTGCTGTGAAGTAAATTCCGTAATCAGGTAATGCTGTATGGAATATCATGAGTGGATACAGCATTCTGAAAGTCTGTGAGTGGTAGTTTTAGCAGAAGCATTGTGTGCAGGGAAGGCAAATTTGTGTCCAGAGTAAGTGCCTATTTCAATAAGAAAACATTGCCTCTTACATGATGGAAGCAATCCAATATAATCAACCTACCACCAGGGAGCGGGCTGATCATACCCCAGATAATGGCGCCATACTGGGGTCTCAGTTGCTGACAGGTTGTGCATTCAAAGGTAACCATAGGAAATTTGGCATTGGTGAGTGACAGTCAATGTTGCTGAGCTCATGCATAATCTCTATTCCTGCTTCCATAGCCACTTTGTTCATGAACACACTGGGCAACGACAGGAGTAGCTGGGGAAACATGCTGTCTGGTATCCACAGAATAGGTAATCCTATCTGCTTGATTACTGAAATCCTCTTCATCTGAAATCACCCTTTGGTGAGTATTCACATGGGATACAAATATCTTCATGTTGTTTTCCATTTAAAGAGATGTATCTACTTACCTCGTCCCCCAATTTGTTTCCCAATTTTCTTTGTCATCAGTTTTTCTATTATATCCCTTCTAAGCCCTGACCATCCAGCCAAACAATTAAACACAGTCCATGAATTTGCATATAATCATAAGTCTGGCTATTTCTCCTTCTAAGTAAAGTGTGTAACAAGGGAACTGCTTAAATTTATATTCACTGGGAGGAGTTCCCTTCACCACTATCCTTTAGGATGTCCCAGGAAGGGACTGTAGTACTATAGATGTCCATTTTCAGGGGATGCCTGCATATTATGCAGATTTATAAACCAGGCCCAAGGCTTCTATTTGTCTGTCAACTGCATAGGAAACTTCCCATGAGGCCACAGATACAAGCTGAGAGAGAAAGGCTTGTATATCAGCAGTAGGGACTATGAGCATTTGGGCCACTTCTTCATGTAACATACTTGTACCTGTTCAAGCCTGATTATGTATATACCATTTCTGTTTGATGATGCAGTGCTGCTGTGTACACTCACTTTATGGCTCAGTGGGTCAGATAACACCTAGTTAATGATAGGCAGTTCAGGTCACATGGTAACTTGGAGGCCCATGGTTAAATGCTCAGTCTCTACTGTTGCTCAGTAGCAGGCCAGGAGCTGTTTATCAAAGGGAGGCATTTTCTGTGGAGAATGGCCAGGTACTGCTCCAAAATTCTGAAGATCTTTGCTATGATTCACAAAAGAGGGCCTGGTATTGTCTCCAAAGAGCATTCCTATCTGCCACTGACATTTCAAGCACCATTGGATCTGCAGATCATATGGCCCAAGAAGCAGAGAAGCTTGTACAGCAGTCTAGATCTGTTGCAGAGCCTTCTCCTGTTCTGGGTCCCACAAAAATCTAGCAGCTTTTTGAGTCATTTGGCAAATAGATTAGGGTAACACCCGAATGAGAAATATGTTACCTCCAAAATCCAAAAGGAATTACTAGTCATTGTACCTTTTTTGGTTGTAAAAGGGTCCAGATATAGAAACTTATCCTTTAACCTTAGAAGGAATATTTCAACATGTCCCACACCATTGGACTCCTAGAAATTTCAATGACATTAAAAAATTGTGAATTTTTGTCAGATTTATTCCCCACCCTTTGACATGTGAGCATCTTACCAAGTCTAGAGTAGTTGGTATTTCTTGTTCACTAAGTCCAATCAGCATAATGTCATCAATGTAATGGATCAGTGTGATCTCTTGTGGAAGGAAAAGGTGATTAAGATCCCTGCAAACTAAATTATAAATAGGGCTGGAGAGTTAATATACCCCTAAGGCAGTACAGCGAAGGTGTATCTCTGGCCTTGCCAGCTGAAAGAAAGCTGTTTCTGGTGGGCCTTATTGACAAGGATGGAGAAAAATGCATTTGCTAGACCAATATCTGCATACCAGGTACCAGAAGATGTGTTAATTTGCTCAAGCAATAAAACCACGGTTGGTACAGCAGCTGTAGTTGGAGTTACCACCTAGTTAAGCTTGTGATACTTTACTGTAATTCCCCAAGATCCATCTAGGTTTTGCTCAAGTCAAATAGAGCTGAGCGGAGATTTAGTAGAAATCATTATCCTAGTATCTTTCACATCCTTCATGGTGGTAATAATCTCTGAAATTCTTCCATGAATGTTGTGTTTATTATGGTTTACTATTTTTCTAGGTAAAGGCAGTTGTAGTATTTTCTACTTGACCTTCCCCGCCAAAATAGCTCTTACTCCACAGGTCAAAAACCAGTGTGAGGATTGTGCCAGTTACTGAGTATTTCCATTCCAATTATGCATTCCAGAACTGGGGAAATAACCGCAGGATGGGCTTAGGGATGCACTGGGCCTACTATGAGATGTGCCTGAGCTAAAATACCATTGATTGTCTGGCTTCCAAAAACTTCTACTTTGCCTAGTGGACCACAGTGACATTTTGAGTCTCCTGAAATAAGCATCAGTTCAGAGCCAGTGCCCAGTAATCTCCCAAAGGTATGATTATTTCCTTTTGCCCAATATAGAGTTATCCTGATAAAAGGCAGTAAATCTCTTTGGAGGAAGCTGGGAGAAGGATTAACAATATACATTTTTGGTATTGTACCCAGATTCTTCCTCAAGAGGACCCAGTCTCTCCTTTATTCAAGGGGTTTTGGGTCTATAAACAAGCTCAAGTCTAGTAATTGATTGACAAACTGTGACTCTGTGTTTTTGATTCAGGTCAGATTTGTTTCCTATAATTTTTTCTCCCTATACAAATCAAGTAAGAATTTAGTAGGCTTCCTGTTTCACTTTTAGAAACACTGTGACCAAGTAGCCAACACAATTAGTCTGTGTGAGTCAGGCTGTTCTGATTGCGTCTTCATCTCTGCTGTCTGTTATGGTGACCATATCCGCCTTGTCTTTGAAGGCTGAGTGCCATCACTTGGCCCCTGGTGTCCCAGGACCCAATTACTTTCATTGTATTTATGTTTTCCAATTTGGTAACTGCAGTTTCCACTGTGAGGTTTGTCCTACAGAGAACAGTGATCAAAGAGCTTGTTAAGGATGCTGGGGCCTCCCTCACAATGTATTTCTCAAAATTTTGGTGAAAGTTATCTCTTCTGGACTTCACCAGTGTGGGTGAGGTCTTCAATGACAAATCCATTCTAAGATTCTAATCTCCCTAAGAATTAAATGGCTTGCTCTACATTAAACCAAGGAAGGCATGGCATCTATAAGTTGCTCACTGTGGGCCACCTTTTGACCCATGTTTCAGTCAACCACCCAAACTGTGAGAGCCCTTTCTAACTCCCCAAGCTGCAATATTAAATCCAGAATTTCTGCTTAGTGGGCCCATATCAATAAATTCAGCTTGGTTCAGCTTTATGCTTCTTTCACCATTACCTCACTCCTCTAGCATCCCTTCCCACACATGTTCACTGGATTTCTGTCTGTACAAATAAATTATAGAACTCAAGTGTTTTTTTGGTGTTCAGCTCACTTCCTCACACTTTGTACTTCACCTCTGGGGCCCTACTGGGACTTGAGTCTAGTTATAGGTCTAGACATAAAGAAGTGTGGTGCGGGTGGATCCTGAAATGAATCAGCATTCCCTTCCAAGGAAACTGCCTCAGAAGAGGTCACCACAACTTCCTCACACAATACAGAATGATTTCTCTCAGAATTCAGGTGAAGAGGCTGCAACTACTGAGAATAGAGGAGCTACACAGCTAGGGGTAGAGAGTCTCTTCCACTAGAATGAGGAAGGCAATTCTGCCTAGAATAGAGAGGTCACATACACTGGCAAAGAAGACTGATCAGAATTTCAAAGTTCAATGTGGTCAGCTTCATCATGGTCTACACCCACATCCTCATCCCAACATACAGGATTCCATTCTTTTCTAAACAATGCCCTCATTTTAGCAGTAAACACTCTGCAAGGCCAGGAGTTCAATTTGCATTATAATCCAGCCAGTTCCAGGATGAGATTCTATGCTTGATTTTTAGCAATCTAATTCCTGAGTCTACAGGACATAAGCATTTCTTTTAGAGCACACATGAAAGGTTACGGATCATTTATGCAGCCCTTGGGCCATGAGTTTGAAACTCTGACCTCATTGTTTTGGTACCATTTTGACCAGTGATATTAGAAGCAACTAGCTAACCTCAATTATGTTCATTAGTTTTCCAAACAATATTTGCAAGTATCACACAGATAGTCTCTCAACTCATTGCTTCTTATAAATTGCTAATCTGAAGTCTCCAGTAAAGATTTTGTGTATCTGTATTGCCAGATCATGCCATGGAATGTCGCTGCTCTCTTTACTACTGGAAATAGAGTCTTTAGTGTCTTTAATTGTAATCAGATTGGAGAGCCAATTTCAAAAACCCCAGAATCAATTCAGAAAATTATTATTACCATTCTGTTTTTCTAGACCTACTCTCGGGGTTAAAATATGTGTTAGTCATTGCTCTCTAGAGAAACAAAATCAATGGGATATGCACACACACACACACACACGCACATTCTCACTACAATTGTCCCATGAGATTATAATGGAGCTGAAAAATTCCAATTGCCTAGTAAATTTGTAGCCATTGTAATGTTGTGGCACAATTACAACATGTTAAATAGCTATTATTTTAGAATGTTAAAATAGCTATCATTAGTGATTGTGAAAAACAAGCAATCCAAATATTCACCAAAAAAGTCTTTGTAATGTAAAGTATGACACATCTTTACTATAGAATACAAATTAGCCAGTAAAATTATTATATCACTCTCTATATAGATAAATTATCAACAATACATTAAACAGGTGACAGTAGAGAATGATCCCATTTTTCTAAAATTGAGTACATATGCATAGAAAAAAAGTTAAGGAAATACTCC
The DNA here is from genome assembly GCF_029281585.2 of Gorilla gorilla gorilla. Taxonomy (NCBI): domain Eukaryota; kingdom Metazoa; phylum Chordata; class Mammalia; order Primates; family Hominidae; genus Gorilla; species Gorilla gorilla. The sequence goes on from NC_073230.2 coordinate 17,463,248, forward strand.
AAAGTGCAACATTTTATTTCTAAAATATGCAATTATGGGTGCTTTTCACTGTATGCATATATCTATATCTATACATCCTCAGCTTTTAGGTAAAGAATATTTTGTAGAATATTACAATTATATAAGGAAAGAAAAAGTATCTCTAACAACTTTCTGATTTAAAAGCAAAAATCTCTCTCTTACAGGCACAATAGGATATACACTATCAATCAGGGACCCAACTTCTAAGTTGATAATGACGGATCATCAAAAAGAACTAGTCCTTGGAATTTACTGTTATTCTTTCACTGACAAGAACAATATCAACCATCTCCATCTTGGGGAATAACACCATTACTTTTCTTCAGAAACCAGTCTACCTCATACAAAAATCCAATCTCTCTTCATTACTGGCACCTGAACAAGATGTCTATTTAGTCAATTTTCCAGGCAAAGAAAAACAAGAGTTCCATAGTTCACTCTAAATCTCAAAACCCCAAACGATTACATCAAATGGATAAGGTCCAAAATTGAGACTTTTCAGGGAGCAGTAAGAGCTACTTTGCCTCTAGGGTGTCTCTGCTTTTAGAACGAAGTGATGCAAACTTTCATAAAACCATTTGTCACTGCAGATTTGTGAGATTCAGTCTCCCTTGAGGCTGATGACTGCTCAATGTTTTTTGTATCATGATGCCAGACTTGTCCGGATTTTATTATTATTATTATTACTACTTCAATGACTAAATTGAAGCTTAGAAAATCGAGCCATTCTGTTTTTATTGCCTTATGATAAGTAATGGTTAATAAATATAGAAAGCAAGCTTTAGTAAACATTTTCACCAAAGAAGCCCGAGAATGCCTGACATGACAAGTGTCCATGGATCTTCAGTGGGATGCTTATTCCTGCTTCATGTCATGGATACTTTTGCCCTTCTTTTCTAGCTTTACTTGAAAGTCGTCTTAACTATTCCAAGAGTTTAAAAGATCCATGACCATTTATTGAGGTCATTTTAAGAATTGCCACATAGGTAAAAACAACTTTGGGTCAAATGTAATACACAAAATGTTTTTTGATTGTCTTTCATTTGCATGACTTTCATAACATTATGAATTTCAGCACCTGTTTTCAACCAGTTCAAGAACATATTATTTCATTAATATCAACCTTCCTCAAAGTGTCAAGTAGAATAACGAGATATAAATTTGCCATAACTGATATGTTTAAAAAAGTAAAGTGATAAACAATTCTGCTATTATTTGGATATGTACACACAAAAAAAATTGTCACTCTTCATTTTTCTTTTAACAAAATTGCAAAAGGAAAGGGAAATACAACTGTTATTCATATGTTCCTTAAAATAATATTTTATGGCTTTTATATATAGGTTAATATTTTTCATTTTTTATGTTATATATCCCTGGGTTCTAAATATTTTATAGATAAGACAATAATCCTTTAAAAAATTATATTAGTTTCTATGAGGACATACAGGTAGTAGGTGGTAAAGCTAGGATTTGAAATCTGCTCTGCTGTGCAGGAAGCCCATCTTTAATTTTGCTTATTACATAAAAAATTTGACTGTGTGAATTGGTGGCATTTGAAAGCCCTTTCCCACAGCATTGTGATGCTAATAATTACAATAACTGTCATTTTATGAACTACATTTAGATTTAAATCATATTCAAAAAATACTAACTTAGGAATATATTTTATTAAATATAATTACCCTAAAATAAATTTAAATAAAATCATAATATAAAACATATTTTTAATTCAATTAATCAAACATAAAGGAAGTGACAGATACGGTAAGAACACAGGCTTTGCAATCAAATATATGTATATATTTGTTTCAAATTTAGCTCCCGCCTTCCCTAGTTTGCTCACATTAAGCAATTTACTTTATTTCTGTATGCTTCAGTTTTTTTATCTGCAAAATAGATCCTCTAATTCTTGGAAACAATTTGAAACTTTTTGACTTTTCTGTATCCTTTTCCATTTTTTCTAGTGGTATCTTGATTTACTCCTATGCAAATTCTTCATAGTCTATGGTCTTAGTAGGACCATACCTTTCTCTGCTCACTCTCACAATCTAACCCAAAAGAACAGAGATCTTTCTCTTCCTTCACTTGAGAATGAACTGAAGGGAACATATGTCCAAAGTGTGACAAATCAGAGGCTGACCACAGAACTTTAAATTAGAGAGTGTAAAACAAAGCAGAGAGGATATTTAGAGGCCAGATTCATCACAGTGGAGAGGACCGAGGATGCGGGAGGGCCAGGAGATGAGCACTGGAAGAAGAGGGGCATAATCTTGACTCTGACTCTTACTGCTTAAACCCATGAATACCCTTGTTTCCTATTTTTTCAAACATCATCTCTAAACCTCCTATTAACTCTATTAGCTTCTCACACAAACTTTTCCTAAGGAAATTCTTTTTAGAAACTAAATATAGAAGTTTTTTTTTTCTTTTCTTGTAAACCAAAACCTGGTTTATACAATAACAATCAAGGTGAAATGATGTAATTTGTGTGAAAGTATCAGAAAAACTGGCATAGCAAAAATTTTAGCTATTGTAGTTTGTTATTACGATTATTACTTTTAAAATTTTTTTCAAAAAGTATTTGTGAATATTAGAATTATTTAAATGTGTTCTGCACACGTTCCTCAGAAAGAATACTCCTGGACACAAAACACATTGCTAAGCACCTGGAATAAAATATCTCAGTCTTATTTAGCTTTTTTTTTCCAGGTCCTTAACAATGTGCTTTATACATAGGAGTGCTATGTAAGTATTTGTGGAATGAATTAATTCAAACCTGAAAGAATGTGTACAGATGTTCTTATTGATCTGCTCTATCTTTACAATGAGATGGTGAGGAGATGAGAGTAGCAGAAGACCGTGGTTACTAGCTAATTTCAATATTGTTTATAGAAGCGAACCTTTTCTTACTAAGAAAAGGGGTGTGGCTAGGATTATTATATAACCATTAGAACAAAGAAACAAATGTTTCTAAATACTAAATAATGTGGAAATAAAATGAAACTTAAAAAAATGTGCATATAGTTAGACAGAAGAAACCAAGTGGAAGGGACAAGAATAGAAGCTAGATTTATTAGAATATACTTAGATTTGCAAATTTGACTTTACTAACATGAATTTTACATAATTTAAATTTTAACACCGTAAAAAGGAAATTAAACAAACTAATTGTATATCCAATTGGTGGCAATATTACACGAAGATCAGTCACTTTAAGTGACTCTAATATACTGTAACTTGATTGTACAACTCTAATGAGATATACACTAGAGAAAAATTAAGTATTAATTTGGAAACTACTTTCAGTAATAATATTGATGGTAGTTTTTACCTTACTTTTATTGTGAAACTATTTTGGGAATTTATGGGATAAATAAAATTCATTTAAATTGATCTTTACAAGTGATATTTTCAGCTTAGAAGAAAGGAAACATCTGAAATCTGTGATGTAGGGTTAAAACTTCATGGTATTAGCCTTGATTCTAAAATGTCACTATGGACTTACGATGCACTTTTTCTTTTAAAAATGTATATACAACTGATAACTCTGCTCCCTAAGAAGGCCTGAAAACAGTACACCAATGTAGCCTAGACATTTTCTGACGAAAGAAAGCAAAGAAGGTATCATGACCAGTATGATTATGATGAGAGTGTGCAAGCTCAAAAGCCAAATAAAATAGGCTCCAATCGTAGCCTGCACTAAATTGAAGTAAGTCAAATATATTTAATTCTATGGATTCATAATGCTAAAGAAAAAAAAACACCCTTATTAGTAATTGGAATGCTGATGGGAAATCAACTCATTACTTTGGAAACTAGTAAATAAAATTTATCTTTCCTATATAAACTGTACTTTAGACTTACTAATAAGTTGAGAATGAGAAGTGTCTTAATTATAGAAAAGTATTCCAGCCAATAAAGGATAAGAAATTTTAAAAGCCACCATCTTGGAACCTCTGATTAATTATTACATCTAGACGATTATCATCAAGAGATTTTAATATCATGTAAAAAGAGATAAATATTATATATCTTTTTAAGAAGTAGTCTCGGGAAAAAAAGTTTTCTCTAAATTTGATCAACCTTCAGGTCTAATTAGGAACTTACAGAGAATGTAAGGGACAAAGGAAAATGTGTAAGAATAGCATGTATTTAAAAATTATAAAACTCCAAGCTGTAAGAAGCTTTATAGGAAAAATATTCCAGTGTGTTTAGCAACAAAAACAAAGGATGTAAAAAAGAAAAGAAAACAGGTGATGGAGGGGTAACTATGAATCGAAAGGGACTTAGAAAATATAGCAACCTAATAATAATGCTTTAATTTGATTATCTTTTAAAAATCCTGATCCATATAATCAAATTGAGAAAGAGAAATAGAAGAAGATGGAGAAGGAGGAGAAAGAGAGAAGAAAAGGGGAGGAAAAGAAAAAGAGTAAGGAAGATTATTACCGAACATTAAATAGATATTCAATTATATTAAAAACTGTCATTAAATTTTTAAGCTGTTGTAACAATATTGTGTTAAAAACTTCTTAAGTTGTAGACATGTGCAGATGACATTTTCTTTAAAATATTCTGAGGAGTATAGTGATAGATAAATAGAGTACAGAAAATTATAGATGAAACAAAATTGGTTGAGGGTAGCCCATTTATGTAATTAGATGTGAGATATATGGATACTTATAGTATTAATGCTACTTCTTTATATAATTAACATTTTTGTAATAAAATATTTAAAGAAAAATATATGCATATATGTATAATTTTAAATGATTAAGCTATGCATGTATATATATAAAATGTTTATAAAAGCACATATGTAAAATATTTAAAATTATATATGTGCTTGTATATATATAAAATGGTTAAAATATATATAATTTACTTTAATATTATAGACATAAAATTTAATTGTAAATAATATATCAAATATGTATGTATATACGTGTATATTTGGCATATCCGGGTGGCAGCCCACAGACAAGTTCTCTTTTGTCTCTATGGGTAAACCAACTTTTTAAAGCAAAGTTTCAGGGTCAGACATGAGACTAGAAGTTAGAATTACTGACAGAATAAGGAACTAGGTACCTATTCTTTAGAGTCACTAAGCAAAAAACAAACTTCAATGCATTCCAGGACTAAAATGTGTAACCATACTTATGTAGGTACCTAGGCTTATACTTTCTACAATAAAAGCATCATTGAAAAGAATTAGTAGTGCACACAGGCATATATATGACTTTGAAAAAAATACTTCATGGTGATTTTTAAAGTATTTCCTATGTGTTCTAACTTATTCTCTAGGAGCATTATGCATATAAATGAACACACTGACTAGTTAGCATTTCAAATAGCTCTAGAGGTGATGAGCTATGCATGAAAATACACACACTGGAGTCAGATAAATTAGTTAAATATTATCTCTGCCACATACGAGCAGTGCAGACATGGAAAGGTTATTTAATTTATCTGCATCTCAACTGCCTCCTCATATAAAATGAGGAGACTATTACACATATAATATATAACACCCTGCACATAGTAAATACTCACTAAATAGTTATTATTAGTAGTCGTTATGTTACAATGTGTTTATTTCTAAAATAACTTTCCGTTTACCCTCAGAAGTTTCCCAAAATGAACTTTTTTACTGTTAAAAAATAATTTCTATTTGTAGTCATTTGAGTACATGTTATCTAAATACCATTTATAGAGAAAATGAATTAACTCAACTCAATATATGAATACGAATGGGTTCGTGCATTCTTTTTTCACCTCTGGAAACTTCCATTCAAATATTTGCTTTAGTCTTGAGTGAAAATGAATTTAATGGTCTGCCTCATCAATGGCCCCATTATCACAAAGCTGTCATGCAACTCTGGATAATTTTGTGCAATAGCTATTCTGTCAGTTTCTGCTCAAAATTAAGGAAGATTAAAATTAGCCGATTGTTTTATAATTCTCTGCACATTTCCAGAACTGTATCAGTAAGTTCTATTGCTTATATCATTTTAGCTCTAGGTAATGTTATAAGTATGTGTGGTTCACAGCTGACATGCTCCAAAACTATGGTTTTCAATACTATCTAAACCTTAGGATCAACTGCAACATTTTAAGAAATATTTATGCTCATCCTTAAACCCAGAAATTCTAATTTCATTGGTCTTGAGTGGAACTCAGGAATTAGTTCTAAGTAATAAAAATAATTCTAAAAATATATAAACAAATATATGCCCAGGATACTTTTTTTGGTACTAAAGCTGAGCCTTTTGCTACTCAAAGTTAGTTCATGGACCAGAAGATTTGGTTTCACATACAAAGTTAGTAGAAATGAAGAATCACAGGCCCCAACACAGAAGTACTGAACAGAACCAACATTTGACAAGATCCCCAAGTGAATCATTGCATGTTACACTTCGCAGAGTATTAACCAAGTCTACCTAGAATTAACAGAATTTTCACTTAAGCTAAAATTTAGAATTCCACATGATGCCCACTAATTAAGCTTTTCAATTACATTAACAAAAAAGTTAGAAGAGAAGGAGGTGAAGGTAATATCCAGTTATAAATTATTTAAAACCTGTAAAAAGAACATTTGTTTGCTTCAAGAAAAATAAACTAATAGCATTTTCAAATATCATCATAATAATGAACTGTTTCCATTGGAATGCAAGAAATGTCATCTGAATTATAACTTAGACTTGCAATTGAGCATTTATATTAACAGCAAGTAAAATTTCAGAAGCTATTTTGATAAATTGAATAAAACAGTTTGTATTCGGTTCCCAAAAGAATATGCATATTTATATTTATAGATAAATACGTGGGACATTAATTCCATTTGCATAGATTATATAGAAATTCTAAATCTATCTGCTCCCTAATCTCTGACTCTCTTCCATAATAGCCAACATAAATTTTCAAAGACCCCAAGTAGAGTTATATAATGTAAAAATTTAGTTGAAGGTTTTTGCATTCTTAACCATACAGCAGACAAAATAATCATTTCAGAAACATAAATCTTATCATAAAATTTCCCTGTATAAATTCTCAAACAGCATTTCATTTTATTAAAAGTAAAGCAAAACAAACAAAAACAACAACAACAAAAAACCTCCAGCTTTTTAGTCTGGTCTAAAAAGCCCAGGCTGCCTCTGCACCAACACCTCTCCCTTCTAACCACTCACAAACAGAGGCCCAGCTTCCTTCCTTGGCCACACCAACTTTATTTCCTACATGGAACTTGCGGACTAGTTCTTCTCTTCTCGCTTTTGCATGCCTGACTCCTAGTTGTTATTTAAATTTCAGGAAGGCTTGCTCTAAATACTCAACCCATAATAGCTACCCAGCCACCCCCTATACAGCACCCTGTATAGCACTTTTCAATCTATTCTCCAGTTTATTCACTTATTTTTATTGTCTATTTTATCAACTAAAAAGGTAAGATTCAAGAAAAAGGGGATACCGGCTCTCTTGTTCATTACTGTAATAAGAAATTCAAAATAAAATATTATAAAAGTATAAGCCCTAGGGAAAACTGGAAAGCATATGAAAATCAGTTGGATGATAATGTGGGAAATTTAATATTAAATATTAAACATTAAAATTTCCCATGTATTAAGCATCTACTATACCAAGCATTATAATGGGCTGTTATATACACTATCTCCAGTCCTCACAGCAGCACTCAAACATAAAATAGGCACAATTTTACAATAGATAAATTTGTGACTCATAAAAATTACAGAACTTATCAAAGGTCCTATGACCAGTAACATTGGAATCAAGACTTAAACTCAGAATAATCTATACAAAATACTTCCTCCCATTAAAAAAGCTTGATGGGACATATAAAGGAATAAAGAAATCAAACAATTTAATCATACTTCCTAAGAGTCATGCACTTTTAGTTGAACAATGAGAACACATGGACACAGGGAGGCGAACATCACACATCAGGACCTGTTGTGGGGTGGGGGGTTAGGGGAGGCATAGCATTAGGAGAAATACCTAATGTAGATGACGGGTTGATGGGTGCAGCAAACCACCAAGGCACGTGTATACCTATGAAACAAACCTGCACGTTCTGCACATGTATCCCAGAACTTAAAGTATGATAAAAAGAAAAATATATATATCATCTATAGTTCAATTCAATTGAGTCCATTGGAAATAATTTTAATTAGTTCAAAATACTGAACTAATCAAATAACTTTGATTAGTTCTGCTATCATATTTATGCCCCGTGTCAGAGGATAACATGTGAAGCATATATATATGCATCTATATATAATATACAAATAATAAAAATTATTTGATATGAGTATACATATACTCATTTACTTACATAAATTAAGTTAAATTAAATTACTCATATAAATTATTTACTCATATAAATTAAGACACAGATATAATACATCTGTCAGGAATTAATTCAGTCTTTTCCATCACTAACTCTCTCCTCCCCTCAAAGTCTCAAAATAATTTTTCAAGTACTAAAAATTGTTTTTCCTTTTAATGTAATTTTTAATTTTAGAAAAATTATGAATTTATATGAAAACTGTGAATGTAGTACAGAGTTCACATATACCCCACACCCAGTTTCCACTATCATCTCATATTAATATGGTACACTTTGTTACAATTATTGAGTCAATATTGACACATTATTATTACCTGAAGTCAATATTTTTATTATACTCTCCCTGGAGTTTACCTAACAATTTTGTGCTGTTATGGGATCCTTTCCAGGTTATCATGTTATATTCAGCCATCACGTCCCCTTGGGCTCCTCTTGACTGTGACTGTTTCTCAGACTTTCCTTGCTTTTGATGAGCTTGACAGCTTTGAGGAGTAGAAGTACTAAAAAAATATTCCACAGAATGTCCCTAAATTTGGAATGCCTGATGTTTTTCTCATGATTATACTGGGGTTATGTTTTGGGGAGGAAGATGACAAAGGTAAAGTGCCATTTTCATTACCTTATATCAAGGGAATATGCTATCAATATTTTACACTACACATCATTATTCATGTTCACCTTTGTTGCTTGACTGAGGTTGTGCTGTCAGGAAAGTTCATCTTATTTCCCCTCCCCAAACTGTATTCTTTGGAAAGAGGTCACTATACATTTCCCACACCTAAGGAGTGGGAAATTAACCCATCGCACTTTGAAGGATGGTCACCTACATAAACAATTTGGAATTCTGACTGAGAGATATGTCTATTCTCCTCCTATATAATTGTTTATGCAACCACTTATATATGTAAATATCAAACCATATTTTATTTTATGCCTTGGATTATAATCTGATATAACTTTATTCTGCTGTTCAAATTGTTCCAACATTGATCATTGGAAACTCTTTCAGTTAGCTTCTGTGTCACTTTGATATACTATCATCATTGTGGTGGTAGTGTTTTGTTTAAACTATATATGAGCACAATAAGATGATCCAGCCTCATATTGCATATTTCTTGCCACAGTCTTAAATCAGCCATTTCTCCAAGGATCTCTGGTTTCCTTTATTGGAGAACAGTACCATAAACCAAGAACTAAGCTCTGGATGTGCTAATTATCACTGGAGTGCTGTAGCTTTTAGGCTTTCTCAGCTGATGAAGGAAACACGTGTATGTCTAGAGTACTTGACTGTGTATGTATACATACCAATAAATATTTCTATATGTAATTATCTGTACCTATATTAAGTTAAACTTGAGTTCAGTCTTGTTTCCAACTCTATTCCATAACCAGATGGAACACCTCAGCCTCCAACCCGTAATGATCTGCAACTCCAAACTCCAAAAGGCAAAAGCTTTGCTCACAATATGGATTGACTTAATTGTTCAATTCTAGCATACATTTATAGCAATATAACAATTGTTAGCCTGTACTCTCATGGGAAAAAAAACTTTATCAACTACAGTATACTCTTTATACACAGTTTCTTTTGTCTTTAGTCTTATATATGCCACTCATTTCCAAAGTTACTTAGGCCCGTCCCTTTTCTTTCATACCCATAAATGATACGGTTTTCTATGTTTGTAGAAATGTAGAATGTGACATTTCTCACATTCTGCATTTCATCCTGGAACTCTCAATCTCCTAATCTTTTTTTTTTTTTTTTTTTTGAGATAGAGTCTTGCACTGTCACCCAGGCTGGAGTGCAATGGCATAATCTCAACTCCCTGCAACCTCCGCCTCCCAGGTTCAACCGATTCTCCTGACTCGGCCTCCTGAGTACCTGGGATTACAGGCACCTGCCACCACGCCCGGCTAATTTTTGTATTTTTAGTACAGACGGGGTTTCAGCATGTTGGTCAGGCTGGTCTCAAACACCTGACCTCGGGATCCACCCGCCTCAGCCTCCCAAAGTTCTAATCTTTTTTCTAAATTTGCATACATTAAGGCTCAATTTTTGTTTTACAAAGTTCTATGAGTTTTCATAAATGCATAGGACCAAGTATTTTATATTAGAATATCATAATGAATAGTTCTACTACTTTGTAACTACAAGAGTAATTCAAAAGCAACATATTTTTCTTTAAATACAAAAGTAATACTGCATATCTGGAGAGATTGCAGATATTAGTGACACCGTCAAAGAACTAAAGAATACAGGGCTGTGCTGGTCCATATGACTCAGCATATCCAATGGTGCTTGAAGTGGCAGTGGCAGATAGGATGCTGCTTGGGGCCTGTGGCAGGGCCATATAGGTGAATCACAGTGCAGGCCTTTAGAATTTTGGAGCAAAGCACTGTCATCCTCTGAAGATAACTATTTTCCATTTGAGAAACAGCCTGTTACCGGGTCTTACCATTTAACTGTTCCTGCTAGTTTATGGCTGCAGAGTTTCTGTTAGAGGTAAGCATATTTCAGCTGTGACTCTCTGCCCCATCTTCCCAGATTTAAGGATGGTGGTTTGCCCTACAACCTCAGTTCTCTGATATGTCCAAGAAAAGTTGTTGATTTTCAGCTTGCTCGACTTTTTCTTGCTGTATGCACAGAGTGGTGACTTTCAAGCTTTTTATACTATGGGAATGAAACCTAATGTCCCAATCATTTTTCATGTGAAATAAGAAGGTGCTGGAATTTCTTTCTTCCTCATTATCTGGTCAGTGATATCTTAGAGGCATGCAAATTTTGGATAACAAAATCAAAAGACTTAAAGAACATGTGATTTTGATGAGTTATTTTAAAGCCCAACATTATAAAATTAGTGTCCACCAACAATAATTTTCCATTTTCCTCCCTATATTCTGTGGGATCAATTAATCATATTGGTGTGCAAGGGACACTGTCGAGAAGGCTGAATCCATGAAGAATATTTCTTAAAAGAAGAAGATTAATCATTCTACATAAAGTCCTTGAATTCTACTTACTAAATTATTAGATACAAAAATACTTCACACCACATTATTAAGTTGAGTTTTTGGAAAAGAAAATCAAAATCAAAAGGTCAAGAGGTAACTGTTCTCAAAAATATTCAACCAGAGATTTGCCTTGAGCATAGTCAAGCTAATACAAATGTAGAATGTATTTTTGTATCTCTTTCTCTAATAGCCTGTTACATAATCCTTAGGGGGCAAGTAATTTTTCATAATGATAGTAATTGCAATTGAGTTTAAAGCGGCTAAAAGCCTAGGCCACGTCAAATTTTTATGTCAAATATATGGAAAGATAAAGAAAGGAGGGGTTGGAGCAAAACGGAAGTGGTGAAGGAAAGAGAAAACATGTGTGGGCCCCAACATTATAGACGTGTAACGTGCATGAAGCATACCGAGTTTAAGACTGCTGCCATGAAATTTGCATTCTAGAATTTTTTTAGTATTAAGAGTATTTAAAAGCATATGCTCTGATGTGTTGTGACCGAAAAGTAGAGAATATTTCACTGCTAATTACCCCTGTAACATTCCAAACACATTTGGACAGCAGTATAATGAGGAATTCAGTGATCTATACATATTTTTCCGCTTTACCAATAGGTGTCAATGTTTTTTGTTTGTTTTCTTAAGAGATGGAGTCTTGTGTTGCAAGATGAAATGAAGTGGTGCAGTCATAACTCACTGTAACCTTGAACTCTTAGGCTCAAGCAATCTTCCCACCTCAGCCTCCCAAGAAGCTGGAATGATAGGTGCAAACCACTATGCTCAGATAATCTTCAAATTTTTTGTAGAGAAGGGGTCTCACTGTGTTGCCCAGGCTGGATTCAAACTGCCGGACTCAAGTGATCCTCACATGCCACCTTCCGAAAACACTGGGATTACATGTATGAGCCACTACACTGTCAATGGCATAATGATTTAATCAACTATCAAGAAATATCTTGCACAGCACAAGGAGAAAAGCAATAGTTTTCTTGCCATAGGTCTCAACAAAATAACATCATTTCCACTAATCACAGTCAGTCTGATGGAACAGTGTAATAATAACTGCATATTATTTATAGTTTATAAATACATTCAACATAAAACATCCCATTTACTATTTTTAGCAATTTTTTCAAGGAGGAATTATTAAAATTTTATATAATTTGCCCAAGGACACAGCTCATATGCGATAGGGCTTCACTGAAGTCTTGAAAGAAAACTCTTCTTGTTATTGTGTCATCAAGGAGTCCCATAAGTAAAGAAAGGAGGACTTGAAAATTAAAGACACCTTTCCTTCCCTTAAGTGTCATATAGGGAAGGTTGGTCTAATTGGGCCAGCAGGCTTCCAGAGAAAAAAATACTATTTTTCATATTTTCAGATGTTCATAGACCTCCATCCAAGTCAAGGATAGATACATTTTTAAATATTACATTCTAGCAAAGTAGAGAGGCCACCTTGGCTATACCCAGGGGCATTTTTCTTTTTTAAGAAAAAGTAACCTTGCTAAATGTTGTGATACTAAAAAGCTCTTTGATTAAATTATATTTTTGTGAACTCCTAGAAGAGTACCACTAGCCATATAAAGGGTAGCAAGATATCATTTTTGATGACCAGGAAAGTTTTGAAGGTGAGTGAATTAAAAACTTCAACTGTGTTCAAGGATGAATGTAAGGTCTCTAGAGATATGGACTCTGCTTCATTCACATAGGTGGCTGTTGTGTGGGAAATTAACTTGATTTAATGATAGGCTTCAAATGTACTACCATGAAAACTACTGTTGAAACTGGCACATTGGATAGAGTCAAGACTCATAAGTGTGCTGTATTCAGGAGACCCATCTCATGTGCAAAGACATACATAGGTTCAAAATAAAGGGATGGAGGAATATTTACCAAGCAAATGGAAAGCAAAAAAGAGCAGGGGTTGCAATCCTAGTCTCTGATAAAACAGACTTTAAACCAACAACCAAAAAAGACAAAGAAGAGCATTACATAATGGTAAAGGGATCAATGCAACAAGAAGAGCTAACTATCCTAAATATATATGCGCTCAATACAGGAGCACCCAGATTCATAAAGCAAGTTCTTAGAGACCTACAAAGAAACTTAAACTCCCACACAATTATGCTGGGAGAACTTAACACCCCACTGTCAATATTAGACAGATCAACGAGACAAAAAATTAACAAGGACATTTAGGACTTGAACTCAGCTCTGGACAAAATAGACATCTACAGAACTCTCCACCCCAAATCAACAGAATATGCATTCCTCTCATCACCAGATCACACTTATTCTAAAATTGACCATGTAATTGGAAGTAAAACACTCCTCAGCAAAATGCAAAAGAATGGAAATCATAACAAACAGTCTCTGAGACCACAGTGCAATCAAATTAGAACTCTGGATTAAGAAACTCATTCAAAACTGCACAACTATTTGGAAGCTGAACAACCTGCACCTGAATGACTACTGGATATATAACGAAATTAAGACAGAAATAAGTAAGTTCTCTGAAACCAATGAGAACGAAGACACAACATACCAGAATCTCTGGGAAACAACTAAAGCAATGTTTACAGGGAAATTTATAGCACTAAATGCCCACATCAGAAAGTGAGAAAGATCAAAAGTCAACACCCTAAATCACAATTAAAAGAACTAGAAAAGCAAGAGCAAACAAATTCAAAAACTAGCAGAAGACAAGAAATAACAAAGATCAGAGCAGAACTGAAGGAGACAGAGACACAAAAAAACCATCCAAAAAAAAAAAAAATCAGTGAATCCAGGAGTTGGTTTTTTGAAAAGATTAACAAAAGACTGCTAGCCAAACTAATAAAGAAGAGAGAATCAAATAGACACAATAAAAAATGATAAAGAAATCACCACTGATCCCACAAAAATACAAAGTACCATCAAAGAATACTATAAATACCTCTATGCAAATAAACTAGAAAATCTAGAAGAAATGGATAAATTCCTGGACACATACACCCTCCCAAGAATAAACCAGGAAGAAGTCGAATCCCTGAATGGGCCAATAACAAGTTCTGAAATTGGGGCAGTGATTAACAGCCTACTGACCAAAAAAAGTCCAGGACCAGACAGATTCACAGATGAATTCTACCAGAGGTACAAAGAAAAGCTGGTACCATTCCTTCTGAAACTATTCCAAACAATAGAAAAAGAGGGAATCCTCCCTAACTCATTTTATGCAGCAAGCATCATCCTGATACCAAAACCTGGCAGAGATACAACAAAAAAAAAAATTTCAGGCCAGTATCCCTGATGAACAGTGATGTCAAAATCCACAATAAAATATCGGCAAACTGAATCCAGCAGCACAGCATATACACCATGATCAAGTTGGCTTCATTCCTCGGATGCAAGGCTGGTTCAACATACACAAATCAATAAACGTAATCCATCACATAAACAGAACCAATGACACAAACCACATGATTATCTCAATAGATGCAGAAAAGGCGTTTGATAAAAATTCAAAACCCCTTCATGCTAAAAACTCTCAATAAACTACATACCAATGGAATGTATCTCAAAATAAGCATATTTATTTATGACAAACCCACAGCCAATATCATACTGAATGGGCAAAAACTGGAAGCATTCCCTTTGAAAACTGACACAAGACAAGGATGCCCTCTCTCACCATTCCTATTCAACATAGTATTGGAAGTTCTGGTCAGGGCAATCAGGCAAAAGAAAGAAATAAAGCATATTCAAATAGGAAGAGAGGAAGTCAAATTGTCTCTGTTTGCAGATGACATGATTCTATATCTAGAAAACCCCATCATCTCAGCCCAAAATCTCCCCAAGCTGATAAACAACTTCAGCAAAGTCTCAGGATACAAAATCAATGTGGAAAACTTACAAGCATTCCTATACACCAATAACAGATAAACAGAGAGCCAAATCATAAGTGAACTCCCATTCACAATTGCTAGAAACAGAATAAAATACCTAGGAATACAACTTACAAGAGATGTGAAGGACTTCTTCAAAGAGAACTACAAACCACTGCTCAAGGAAATAAGAGAGGACACAAACAAATGGAAAAACATTCCATGCTCACGGATAGGAAGAATCAATATCACGAAAATGGCCATACTGCCCAAAGTAATTTATAGATTCAATGATTCAATGCTATCCCCATCAAGCTACCATTGAATTTCTTCACAGAATTAGCAAAAACTATTTTAAATTTCATATGGAGCCACAAAAGAGCTCATACAGCCAAGACAATCCTAAGCAAAAACAGCAGAGCTGGAGGCATCATGCTACCTGACTTCAAACTACACTACAATGCTACAGTAACCAAAACAGCATGGTACTGGTACCAAAACAGAGACATAGACCAATGGAACAGAACACAGGCCTCAGAAATAACACTACACATCTACAACCATCTGATCTTTGACAAACCTGACAAAAACAAGCAATGGGGAAAGGATTCCCTACTTAGTAAATGGAGTTGAAAAAGCTGCCTAACCATATTCAGAAAACTGAAACTGGACACCTTGTTACACCTTATAAAAAAATTAACTCAAGATGGATTAAAGACTTAAACATAAGACCTAAAACCTTAAAAACCCTAGAGGAAAACCTAGACATTACCATTCAGGACATAGGCATGGGCAAGTACTTCATGACCAAAACAATAAAAGCAATGGCAACAAAAGCCAAAATTGTAAATTGGGATCTAATTAAACCAAGAGCTTCTGCACAGCAAAAGAAACTATCATCAGAAAGGACAGGCAACTGACAGAATGGGAGAACATTTTTGCAATCTATCCATCTGACAAAAGGCTAATATCCAGAATCTACAAAGAACTTAAACAAATTTACAAGAAAAAAACAAACAACCCCATCAAAAAGTGGGTGAAGGATATGAGCAGACACTTCCCAAAAGAAGAGATTTATGCAGCCCACAAACATATGAAAAAGAGCTCATCATCACTGGTCATTAGAGAAAGGCAAATCAAAACCACAATGAGATACCATCTCATGCCAGTTAGAATGGCGATCATTAAAAAGTCAGGAAACAACAGATGCTGGAGAGGTTGTGGAGAAATAGGTATGCTTTTACATTGTTGGTGGGAGTGTTAATCAGTTCAATCATTGTGGAAGACAGTGTGGTGATTCCTCAATGATCTAGAACAAGAAATACCATTTGACCCAGCCATTCCATTACTGGGTATATACCCAAAGGGTTATAAATCATTCTACTATAAAGACACATGTACACGAATATTTATTTCAGCACTATTCACAATAGCAAAGACTTGGAACCAACCCAAATGCCCATCAATGATAGACTTGATAAAGAAAATTGGCACATATACACCATGGACTACTATGCAGCCATATAAAAGGATGAGTTCATGTCCTTTGCAAGGATATGGATCAAGCTAGAAACCATCATTCTCAGCAAACTAACACAAGAACAGAAAACCAAACACTGCATGTTATCACTCATAAGTGGGAGTTGAATAATGAGAACACATGGACACACAGAGGGAAACATCACACACTGGGGGCTGTTGGGGGTGGGGGGCTAGGGGCAGGGATAGCATTAGGCGAAATACCTAATGTAGATGATGGGTTGGTGGGTGCCGCAAACCACCATGACACATGTATACCTATGTAACAAACCTGCACGTTCTGCACATGTATCCCAGAACCTAAAGTATAATTTTAAAAAATTACTGTTGAATACTAGTATATGAAACAGAAGGGCTCACAGACCAAATTAAAGTACTCTAGTCCCACAGAGTATTAAATCAGTTTAGGAAACAATGGTGAAGCTAAGGCAGGTTAGCACACTTAAGATAAAAGTGATGGAAAGATCATACTATCTGAATCTTTAGTACAATGTTCATTTGTATGTCCTATCTCTGAGCAGCATCATATTAATGTGGTTACAAGATCTAGATTGTGACTGAGCAAAAGAGCTCACAGACAGAAGGTTGCCTGAGTCAAGGACATACACTTGCTCTATCAGAGTGACACAGAACAAGAATTTCTGACCAATGGCTGTAGCTTGCTGAAGAGCCGTGGGTTTTATTTTCACTTTGGGGTAGAGGATATATGAAGTTACACTTGGTAGCCACAGTTAAGTGGTCAAACTAAGGCCTTGTGAATATTGAATGTCTCTAATGTCTCATATATATCCCTCATATAAAATGTCTCATAAATATGTTATAGTATATATTTATTTAGTCATGAATATTAAATGTATTTTCTTCCATCTCTTTCTCCAGTGTTTAACATGCCCATACTTAATATAGTTTGGCTGTGTCTCCACCCATATCTCATCTTGAATTGTAGCTCCCATAATTCCCACGTGCTGTGGGCAGAACCCTGTGGGAGATACTTGAATCATGGGGGCAGTTTTCATGGTAGTGAATAAGTCTCATGAAATCTGATGGTTCTGTAAGGGATTTCCCTTTTCACTTGGCTCTCATTCTTTCTTGCCTCCTGCCATGTAAGACATGACTTTCACCTTCCACCATGATTGTGAGGCATCTCCTGCAATGTGAAACTGTGGGTCCATTAAACTTTTTTTCTTTATAACTTACCCAATCTCAGGTATGTCTTTATTAGCAGTATGAGAACAGACCAATACACTAAATTGGTACTAGGAGCGGGGTGCTGCTATAAACATACCTGAAAATGTAGAAGTCATTTTGGAACTAGGTAACAGGCAGAGGCTGAAACCGTTTGGAGGGCTCAGAAGAAGACAGAAAGATGTGGGAAAGTTTGGAACTCTCTAGAGACTTGTTGAATGGCTTTGACCAAAATGCTGATAATGATATGGACAATGAAATCCACGCTGAGGTGGTCTCAGATGGCGATGAGGAACTTGTTGGGAACTGGAGTAAAGGGGACTGTTGCTATGTTTTTGCAAAGAGACTGGCAGCATTTTGCCCCTGACTTAGACATTTGTGAAACTTTGAACTTGAGGGAGATGATTTAGGGTATGTGGTGGAAGGAATTTCTAAGCAGCAAAGTATTCAAGAGTTGTCTTGAGTGCTGTTAAAGGCAATCAGTTTTAAAAGGGAAACAGCATAAAAGTTCAGAAAATTTGCAGCTTGATGATGCAATAGAAAAGAAAAACCTATTTTCTAAGGAGAAATTCAAGCTGGCTGAAGAAACTTACATAAGTAATGAGTAGCCAAATATTAATAGCCAAGACAATGGGAAAAATGTCTCCAAGGCATGCCAGAGAACTTTGGAGCAGGCCTTCCCATCACAGGCTCAGAGGTCTAGGGGGAAAAAAAATGGTTTTGTGGGCTAGGCCCAAAGCCCTTCTGCTGTGTGCAGCCTAGGGACTTGGTGCCCTGTGTCCCAGCTGCTGTAGCCATGGCTAAAGGGGCCAAGGTACAGCTTGTGCCATGGTTTCAGAGGGGAGCAAGCCCCAAGCCTTCGCAGCTTCCATATGATGTTGAGTCTGTGGGTGCACAGAAATCAAGAATTGAGGTTTGGGAACCTCTGCCTAGATTTCAGAGGATGTATGGAAATGCCTAGATGTTCAGGCAGAAGTTTTCTACAGGGGCAGGCCTCTCATGGAGAACCTCTACTAGGGCAGTGTGGAAGAGAAATGTGAGGTTGAAGCCCCCACATAGAGTCCCCACTGGGGCACTGCCTAGTGGAGCTGTGAGAAGAGGGCCTCTGTCCTCCGGATCCCAGAATGGTAGGTCCATCGACAGCTTGCATCGTGTGACTGGAAAAGCTACAGACACTCAATGCCAGCCCAGGAAAGCAGCCTGGATGGAGGCTGTATCCTACAAACCAACAGGAGTGGAACTGCACAAGACCATAGGAACCCACATCTGAATTAGCATGACCTGGACGTGAGACATGGGGTCAAAGGAGATCATTTCAGAGCTTTAATATTTGGCTGCCCCACTGGATTTCGGACTTGCATGGGGCCTGTAGACCCTGTGTTTTGACCAATTTCTTTTATTTGGGATGGATGTACTTACCCAATGTCTGTACCCCCATTGTATCTAGGAAGTAATTAACTTGCTTTTGATTTTACAGGCTCACAGGCAGAAGGGATTTGTTTCAGATGAGACTTTGGACTGTGGACTTTTGAGTTAATGCTGAAATGAGTTAAGACTTTGGGGGACTGTTGGGAAAGCATGATTGGTTGTGAAATGTGAGGATATGAGATTTGGGAGGGGTCAGGGCTGGAATGATATCACTTGGCTCTGTCCCCACCCAAATCTTTTTATTTATTTATTTTTGAGACTGAGTTTTGCTCTGTCGCCATGCTGGAGTGGAGTGGCGTGATCTCGGCTCACTGCCACCTCCGCCTCCAGGGTTCAAGTGATTCTCCTGACTCAGCCTCACAAGTAGCTGGGACCACAGGCACCTGCTACCACACCCAGCTAATTTTTGTATTTTTAATAGAGATGGGGTTTCACCATGTTGGCCAGGCTAGTTTTGAAATCCTGACCTCGTGATCCACCTGCCTCAGCCTCCCAAAGTGCCAAATCTTATTCTGAATTGAAGCTCTCATAATTCCCACATGTTGTGAGAGGGACCCAGTGGGAGATAATTGAATCATGGGTGCAGTTTCCCCCATACTGTTCTCATGGTAGTGAATAAGTCTCAAGAGATCTGATGGTTTTATAAGGAGTTTCCCATTTCACTTGGCTCTCAATCTCTCTTGACTGCTGCCATTGAAGACAGGTCTTGCTTTCCACCACGATTGTGAGGCCTTCCCAGCCATGTGGAACTGTGAGTCCATTAAACCTCTTTTTTCTTTGTAAATTACCCAGTCTCATGTATGTCTTTATTAGCAGTGTGAGAACAGAGTAATACAATACTCTACACCTAACAGCGTATTTATACTTAGCACATCTTATGAGTTTCAACCGTCTCATTTGTTTCCTTTTTTTCTGAAGAGTTGAATATTCTAAAACAAGTTTTAAAAATGTACATTATGGTAGTCCCTGATATATCACCTTCTATACATCCAGAAATACAGTTTGTCCACATGCAGCCATTCTCCATTATCAATTTCCAAGGATGCTTATCACAATAGCAATAAATTAATCTCATTCAATAAAACAAGGACTTTATTCTATAACCTATGTAGCTATTGTTATATCATTTGGAGGATATAAAAAATATGAATAGAATGTGAACAATAACAACTCACATGAGAACATAAATCATAAAACTAGTTCTAAAGGAGTAGATATTTTAACCTAACAACAGCAAATGTTTTCTTTTGTTACCTTAATTTGTTAAACTAAAAAATATCATAAATTGTGAATAGCACAGTAACTTTGTACAAATTTTTACAGTTTAACTATTACTTTGCCTTCTATCACAGCCTTACATTTAATATTGGTACCCAAGGACATGCACATCAGAGATACTATATTTTGTGTGGCTGAGTTTTTCATTACTCTTCTTAAGGTATGAGGTAACAAGGAATCCTTAGTGTAATTTTTTAATATTTCTCCAAATTTGAGAAAATTTATACAATAGTAAAGAAAAAAGTATGTTTAAAGAGAGATAAAAACTGTGATCACAGTAATATGCAATTTTTTTAGAAGACTATAAGCATTCTACATATTCTTAGGCTATCAGAAAAAACCAAGAGTTACATTAGTCATGATTTTTTTTAAATGAATGTAAATTTCACTGATAAGCAGTTACTCTTTGGAGGCTAAATGATGTTAGGCATATTAACTCTTTAGACTGGTTAGAATATATTAGCATTGTGCTAATCTGTAAATCGCTAGATAATAGGAAAAATTTGCACCAGCATATATTAGTGTGTTTGTAACACTGGATAGTATAAATTTGTGCTTATATTCAGTAAAGAGCACTCATGCATGTGATATATATTTTTATATATATTTATATGTATTTATTTATATTATTTGTATGTATATATTATATATTTATCTATATAAAATGTATGTGTGGGTGTGTGTGTGTGCATGTGTGTGTATGTAAGGAGCACCTCTTTTTAGTGTTTTGTATATAGAGTTTTCCCTATGTATGTAGTACAAATCTTTCTTTTTCTTGTTCACTCTTACTAGCAATCCAAACATTTTTTAAATCAAACCATGAGCATCATCAGCTACATCATCTCGTCTGCATTAGTAATTCTTTAAGTCTAAAAATACACACTGCCAGGGCACTCATTTAAAACTTTATTTGAAATACGCAGAATTAATTTGGAGAAAAGAGAAGACATGATATTTATTTCATTTAAGCTAGATACACATATATTATTTGTGGCTCAATTTTTGTTTGGGAATTTAATATATGTGTGTACCTGTGTATGTCTCTCAAGAGGACCATATACCAATTTATTTTTATTTCTTTAAGGTTTTTTTTTACAAGACACATATAAAATGGGATTTCCCCTGTGTATACTCCCAGGATTACCACAACAGAGAGCACTCATCACATCTAATTTTCATAATTCAATTCTCTCAGTTTCAAACGGAATTTTTTGTTCTTTTTGGATTTTTATGATCAAAAAATCACTGCAGACAGAGCTATGCTTAAGTATCTACTGATACATAATCTGCCCTCTTAGAAATCATGACCTTATAACTAAATTCCACTCTCTAATCTCAGTAGTACTCAGCATTATTTTATGGCTGTTTTTCTCACTCCTCCAGCCCAAGTGCTCCATATCCCTTTCTCTAAACACAGAGGGCAGATTCGGCTTAACAGGCTTTCATCCATAAACTTTAATAGCACTTTAAACAGCCTCAAAATGGAATTTCTTCTTTAACTAAGAAGATGTTACTTTGTACATCATAATTGAAATATATCAAAAAGTTCCTTGTTAAAGCTCAAGATACATTACAAAGCCATTCTATAGCACGGCTGCAGGGCTTTGCTAATTAGAAGGACGACAGATCAAATTCCAGAGAAAGTTATGTCAGTTGAAATGCTGGAGATAGAGTAGCTTATTTAAATTGTGTACCCAAAACAATAAAGGAAACATATCAAACCATGGTATTTTGTTTTATTTTGTTAAAGTGCAACACAAACTAAAATCAAACATTAACAATGCTTTCATTTGCCTTTATGAGTGTATATATATATATGTATGAGTATATGTATGTTGATAAATACTGAGAAAAATTCAATATTTTAAATGTATACCACAAGTGTATATACTTTCATACTCAGTAATCTGGAAGTGCTCTTGGAAGAAAGAATGTTTATAAACAAATAAAATTTTATTATTTAAATTTGACTTAAGGGACTTATTTTAAATAACTCATTTCTGAGGAAGATATTATTTGTATTAGAGTTTGAAATTATCAGTTGTCTCATTTTTAAAGATTTCCCAATTACTAGCTATTTTTATTTTATTGATTAAAAAGTTTTCTCCAAAACCAACTGATGTCTACTTTTACTTAGTACAAGTTGTTTATGCACATTACACGCTGCCAAAAAAATATTTTATTTCTCTGTTCAACTCTCTGTGACATTTTGAAACTTCTATTTTAAGTATTCTTTTCAAATATTCCACCTTGAACATGTCTAACGCCAGAGAGTCTTCATTTACTACCTCACAAGGAAATCACTAACTTCTACTACCGAAAACATCAACTTGTCTTCCAAGCCCTTTAACAACTTGTTTGCACCTCTCCCTCCACAATAGAAGGAACAGAAGCACCCTCCGCCTTGGAAAACTACTCCCTCCCTGCGAGTCTTCAGATCTCATCAACCTTCTCCAAAATCTGAATCTATTAATGACCCCTTCTCATTGGTCTTCAGCTGTATTTTCTGGGTACAACTGCCTACCTTGGATTCAACTGCTCCCTCTCAACCATGTCTGCCCAGTGGCATTTTAAACACGTTCTACACTTTGTCCATTTTCAAAAATACTTTAAAAAGGAAAGAATAAAAAGTTCTCCCTCTATCCAATGTTCCCATCTTATCCAGTTACTGCCATATTTATTTTCCTTCTTCTCTATTGAAATACTTGTAAAAACCATTGTGTGTATTCACGATTTTTCCTTCTTGCCTATCACTCATTCTCCAACCCACTCCTGCCTGGCCACTGCTGCTACCACCCTGAGTTCAGTTAACACCTGTCAGTCCTTGCATTACATGCTTGCCCTCTCAGTGGTGTTTGTTACTGTCCATACATTCATTCATTTACTCATCATTATTTATTGATTCCTGGAGGGTATACTATGTGCCATGCCTTAAACTAGATATAGGGGCTACTGCAGTGAACACCATAACTTAAGGAGGAAAGGAGAGAGATAAGAGAAGCTAAGTAATATTTTAGATTTAAAAAAAAAAAAAAAGCAGAGGAGTAAAGAGTTGCCTGTGGTGAGTTTGAAATGTGAAAGCCATATTTAAGGAGAATGTTAAGAAAAGGTTTCACTGCCACAATTTTAATGCTCAAAATCAGAGATTGCTGAACATTCTCTCTGGTACCACCACACATTCTTGTTCTTCTCTTAACTCTGTCATATGTTTTGTCCTTTCTTGCAGGTTTCTTCTTTTTCCCATATATAAATGTTGGAATGCTTTTAAAAATGGTGCTTTGCTTCTTTTTCTTCTCTTTGTAAAATTCCCCTCTTGATACTTTATCTACAAATATGGTGTCAACGGTCATCAATATAGGTATCTCTTGTTAAAACCTATTCTTTGCGTTAATGACTTGCATATCAAACAGCCAACTTGAGTCACGTTTCGGATATCTCAAAGATACCTTATACTCATTACGTCCAAAATCTACTCTTGATTTTCTACAAGAAAAATGGTCTTCCTTTTAGTGTTCTCTAGCTTACTGAATGACACTAACTTTCTTTAGATTTTCCCAGCCAAAAAATTTGATAGTTATCATCAATAACTCATTCTTTTATCACACTATATAGCCCATCAATCATCAGGTTTTTTTAAGTTAACATTTTAACAATGTCTCCATTTTTCTCTTTTCTAATCCAAGAAACTATAATCTCTCAATGGAATAATGAAACATTGTTCAAACACTTCCTTTCTTTAAAAAGTTATTTACATTGTAATCAGGTTAATTGTAGATTTCATCCTATGTATTAAAATTTTCCTTTGGATATATACAATTTTAATTGGTCAATTAAATGTTGTTTTTTTTGTTTTGTTTTTTTTTTTGAGAGAGAGTTTTGCTCTTATTGCCCAGGCTAGAGTGCAGTGGTGCAATCTCGGCTCACTGCAACCTCTGCCTTCCGGTTTCAAGCAATTCTCCTGCCTCAGCCTCCCAAGCAGCTGGGATTACAGGCGCCCACCACCATGCCCAGCTAATTTTTTTGTATTTTTAGTAGAGACGAGGTTTCACCAAGTTGGTCAGGCTGGTCTCAAACTGCTGACCTCGTGATCCACCCACCTCGGCCTCCCAAAGTGCTGGGATTACAGGCGTGAGTCACCCCACCCAGCCCTAAATATTTTAAAATTTAAAAAATGTAAAAATTAATAGCCTTCATGCTCTTCTGACAAAATTCTAAACGCTTAATATGGAACACAAAACACTACTATCTGATTACTACAGCCTCTCTGGCCACACCAGCCACAACTGCCTTTTCCTTGTCCTGTGTTCTAGACAAGCTAACTTTTAGTTCCTCAGATGACATGCTCCTACAGTAGGGCTTTTGCACATGCTCTCCTGCTCCTTATACTGGAATTTTATCTTCAACTTCTTTACTTACCTAATCCATATTTACCCTCCATATTTCATTCCAAAGGAGAATTATTCACATTAGCCACAACCTACCAGAATGCACTGGATTCTGTTATATGCTTCAGCAGACCATATACTTTTCTTTTACAAATGTCATTACAGTTGTTACTTTTCATGTATAAGAGCTATTGTCTAACCAATGTTTATTTTCTCAACTCAACTATAAATTCATTAAGGACTGAAACTGTTTTGATTTTGTTTTACTGCTGTGCCATTATATATTTGTTTGATACATAAATGGGTGAAAGAGTAAATTAACACATTTATATTTTTGTTTTTGTCTTTGTTACAATACAGTTTTTAGAAATATTTGACTGTAACTTTTCTTTTTCCACTTTTAAACATATTCCTTTTGAAAAGTTACACAACCTTCCTGAATATTAATTTTATAATCAGTAATTTCAGGATAATTGTCGTTCCTGCTCCATAAGTTAAGATGAATGTAAATTCATCTTTGTAAAGAACATAAAATAGGTGATTGCACATAGTAAGTGCTCAATAAACAACTTTGTTATTTTTATCTTCTCTAAATTGCCTAAAACAATAACTTAACTCCAAATTTTCACTTGTACTATTAATTGAGTACTTTACTCTCTATAAAAAGCATAATTCCCTAGAGATTAGAATAGTGTTTGAACTGTAGGCATTATATTGAACTGCAATTAAGTGTAAGTTTTTATTTAAGAGTTTTAATTACTTCTTATACATAAAGGGTTGACAGGTTCCTACAATTTATCCTTACCCAGCAGTGTTTTCCCCTCTAGGGAAATCAATCAATTAATTAATTACTCTCCAGTAATGGAATCAGCCTTCAGCAGATCCCTGACCTGAAAAACACTCATCTGAAATAAATAAATAAGAAAGACTACGGCACCAGTAAATATCATGTTGCCACCTTCACCAAAAATTTCCTTAGGATAGCAAAGAAAATAAAACAGAAATGAGAACTCTATCCTCTAAGACACCTATAATCCCAAATAGCAATATTCAAGGAAAGGCTGCCAAATTCAATAAAAGTAATGTTGCATTTAGACAGATGTTGAGAGAGAAGACTAACAGAACACTGTTTTCCAAATGTAGGTGTCATGCTCAGGGAAGGAAGCCCAACATGTTATTTTAGAATGATAGAAAAAGAGTACATGGGATATTGGTAGAATCTTTCCTGGGTCGAGTTTGTTGTAAATAATAAGCCAAGATTAAGGCACAAGAATTAACAAGAAACTGCATACTTTTGCACGGTTTGCAGAATGTAGTCTCTTGGTAAAGAAGTGAGGAGGACAAACATTATTCACTGTGAGTAACTTTATGGCTGTCAATCTGCTCATTGAAGGAAGTAAAGATTAGACAATACACAGAGAAAAATCTGTGTTACTAAAAACTGTATTGTAAACAAGGGAGAATTGCTGCTGCTGTGAAAATCATGTGTGTCCTCAACTTCCTAGTAATTTCTTTCAAAGGCCTTATCCAGTCTTTGGACCATAAATGCTAAGCAAACAAGAACTAGCAAGGAGTTTACATAAACGTACTGTAAGAAAAAGAAAAAGAACAGAAAGAGAAGATGAAAATAGAAAAAGAAAGTGACAGATTAAAAACCATCACTAATTAAATTAAATTAAAAATTTGCCATCAGCCAGACAGAAATTGTAATCAAAATTATCATGAATTTAAGAAATGAAATTATCAAAATTATTAAATTATTATTCAGATATTAAATAATCATTAAACTATTATTCAAAATTATTATAATGAATTGTAACACTAAACTAAAATTTTTAAAAGTCTAGGATTTTTATTTCAGAGGTAAAGTTTAAAGAATATATGAGAGATTATGAAAGGAGATTACATCCAAGGTGTCTAAATTTGAGCTGGCAGGGAAAGAAGAAAAAAAAATGGGAAAATTAAAACAGAGATCGCAATTTGAACTGTACAAGGGAAAGTAATCATTGCTGAAACTATGATGGTAACATTGATAATCTGTAGGTGAATTAACTAAAGCAAAATCAAATGGAAAATAGCATAAAATTAAAATAATATTTAGAAAGAAAATGACAGGTATGAAAATCAGATAATGGAAATCAATAAAATGATAGTGTCACTGAAGAGTACTGAACAGAAAGAATAGGGAGATACATAGATGATAAAAAGGCAGATGATAGATGTTAGATGAGTATAAAATATATTTAAGTAAACTATCTCAAGAAAATTTTTTCAGAAATATAAAACAACTTAAAACTGTATGTGTACTGGATATAGTGTTGAAATTAAAATGGGAAAATGAACATCAATACCAAAATTATTCAAAATTGAAAGAAATTTTTGAGAAAGAATGTCTATTCCATTTTTTCCCCCTTTGAGACAGGGTCTTCCTCTGTGGCCCAGGCTGGATTGCAGTGATGTGAACACAACTCCCTTCAGCCTTGACCTCCTGGGCTCAAGAGATCCTCCTACCTCAGTCTCCCAAGTAGCTGGGACTACAAATGCACACCACCATGCCCAACTAATTTCTTTATTTTTTTATAGCAATGAGGTATTGCCACGTTGCCCAGGCTGGTCTTCAACTCTTGTGCTCAAGTAATCCTTCTGCCTCAGCCTCCCAAAGTGCTGGAATTACAGGCATGAGCCACCCTGCCTGACCCAAATAATTTTAAACATAGATAAATTCTCATTCTAGTAAAAAAGAAACAAACATTTTCTTAACACACTATAATTTATAAAAGAGTTCCCAAGAACTCTTCTGGAAGAAACTTCTATAACAAAATCTTTTGGCAAGCAAGAGATAATAAATTATAGGAAAGAGACAGATTGTAAACATTGAGTTATGATTATCACATATAATGTATTTGTTTTATACCTGAAAATGTAGAAGTAACATAACAATTAAATTTGGAAATGAATGAAAGAGAGAAACAGGGGTAACATGCATCGATCAATTTTGATATCTTAATCTTTCATAGCAAAGGTTCAAAAGATGATATTTATACCTGATAAATTGAATAATACAGATATAACTAAGTACACAGGTACCAGTAATCATTAAGAAAAACAATGTAACCAGTTAACAGTTGGCGGCAGAGAGAAGGGAAAGGAAGTTGAAATGCACACATTTTTATTGCCCTTACTTTGTAATTAGAGAACATAATGCATTATTGTGTTAAAATATTGTCACAAGTGTGAAACATTGCATAAAAATACACTGCAGTGCTGTTTCTAATTACAAATGGACATCAGGCATCAAAGGAGGGTGATTTCCAGAGAAATGGAAAGACAACAAGGTGAGTCCTATGATCGCACAAAGTTTCTACCTTGAAAAAGTTTCCAGGTCATAGTGCAGGGATGGTGAACCCAGTTGAAGCCTGTAAGATTCCTCTGAGGCAAGAGACAAAGTTGGGAAAGCAAGGAAGCTACTGTTCACAGGAGTAGCAGAAAGGAGAGAACTACACAGGGAGAAAACTCCAGAATCCTAAAACAAGAGAATAAGTATTTCTCAATTTATCCAAAAGAAGACAAAATTTTAAAAAGAGAAATATAGGAACAAAAAATAGATGAGACAAATAGAAGCAAATAAGATGACAGATATAAGTCAAATCACATCAGTGATCACATTAAATAAAAAATGTTTTCAGTGTCCCCAAAAAGCAGAATATCAGATGATTTTAGAACTGTTTTTCCTCGGGTATTCTGCAGAGTACCAATCAGCACAAGCCTGTGAGAAAACTAACTGAGGGTGGGGACAGGATCTTACTAAAAGATTAACACTATGTGACACACAGGACTGGGAATAGTGTTTGTGTCACTTTAATGATCAGATTTGAAAACCTCTTAATTCACGGGAAAATGGGTAGTATTCTCAGAAGTGTTTTGCCGAGTAATGAAGAAAATTAGGAGGACAAAAGGTGAAAAATAAAAAAGCAAAAAAATCAATCAATGGAGAGGGATCCAAATGAACACAGATGTTAGAAAGTACAATCAATAACATTAAAACATTTATTTAAACTGCATTGTATGTGTTCAAAAGGATAAGTATAGACATGGAAGATATTAAAAAGACCCAAATCAATCTTCTGGAGATAAAACAATACCTGAAATGAAAAATACACTGCATGGGATTAAATGTCAATTACAATTTGCAAAAGAAAAAAAAAAACGTAGTGACCTTGAAGACCTAGCAATGAAAACTATCCACAATGGAATGTGAAGTGATAAAATAAAAAACAAATTCAACATCAGTAATTTGTGGAACAAATTACTAATATATGTGTAATTGGAGTTCAATAAATCAGCAGGAAGGACCAGAAACATTTTTAAAGATATAATTATTAAAATGTTTCTGAATTTGGTGAAACTGTAAATGTAAACAATCCAAGATTCTAAGACTAAGAACTATAAATAAAACTATACCTATGCACATAGTAATCAAATTTCTCAAAACAAGTGATCAAGTGACACTCTTGTAAGCATTTAGAAAAGACACATTGTATACAGAGGAACTTAATAATCACAGCAGATTTCTCATGGAAAATGGTACAACTGAGAAGACAGTGAAGCAATATCTTTAAAGTAATTTTTAAAAACTGTTAACCTAGATTTCTACTCTCAGCAGAATAATATTTCAAAACTGTTGGTGAAATAAAAAATATTTCAGAAATATGTATGCTGAAGGGATTTATCACCAGCATACTCACACTTCAAAAAATAAATGCAAAAATGTTTACACAGAAAGTGGTATCACGTGCAAATAAAGAGCTGCACACACACACACACACACACACACACACACAAAAATGAGCACCAGAAATGGCAAACACATTGGTATATTTATGTATACTTATGTATGTAAGTTTTTTATTATTTCAATTTCTTTAAAAATTATTAACAGGCTGGGTGCAGTGGCTCATGCCTATAATCCTGGTAATTTGGGAAGCCAAGGCCTGTAGATCACTCGAGCCCAGGAGTCAAGACCAGCTTGGGGAACATGGCAGAACCCCATCTCTACAAAAAAAAAAAAAAAAAAGAGCCAAGTAACCACTAAAATGACAAAACAAAGAACTATAGCATACAAGTAAAATATGGACATAAAGTGGAATTTTAAAATTTACTCACTTTATTGAAAAGACAAAATAAAAAAGAGAAAGGAACAAAGAACAGATAACACAAACATTCACCAAAATATATTCTGGGCCACAAAGCACACCCTAATAATTTTAAAAATATACAAATTATAAAATGTCTGTTCATATACAACAATGGAATTCAATTAGAAATCAATAACAGTAGATTGAAAGTCCTAAAATACTTGGAGACTACACAACACACTTCCAAATACATGAGTCAAAGAAAAACTCTCAAGAGAAATACAAAATTATGTTGAACTAAGTAAAATAAAAATACAACTTATTAAAATGTGTTGGATTCAGCAAAAACAGTGAGTAGAGTGAAACTTATATCATAGAATGCATATACTAAAACCTGAAAGGAATAAAATCAGTCATCTAAGTCTTGCCTTAGGCAACTAGAAAAAGGAGAACAAATTAGGTCTAAAGTTACCAGAAAAAAAAAAATAACAAAACTTAGAGCAAAAATCAATAAAACTGGAAACAGAAAATTAACAGTGAAAAATCAATGAAACCAAAAGCTGGTACTTTTAAAAGGTAAATAAATTGATGAATTTCTAGTCAGACTAACAGAAAAAAGAAAGAAAAAAAGACACAGAATAGTAATATCACTAATGGAAGAGGGGCCATCACCACTTATTCAATGAACATTAAAAGAATAATGAAGAAGTATGAAAAACTGTATGCTCACCTATTTGCTATCTTAGATGAAATAAACAAATTTAGTGAAAGATACAATCTAATCAAACTCACACAAGGAGATATAGACAAACAGACCATCTGAATAGGCCTAAATATATTAAAGAAAGTAAATCAATTTCAAATAACCTTCTAAAGGGGATAACACCAGGCCTAGAAGATTTCCCTGTTAAATTCTACTAAATATTTAGGAAGAAATTACTCCAATTCTACACAATCTGTTCCAGGAAAGCAGAGGGAAGACTTCCTAACTCATTTTGAGGCTAGTATTATCCTAATACCAAAACTAGGCAAAGACATTAAAAGAAAGAAAAATTACAGACCAATATCTTTCTTGAAAATAAATGTAAGTATCCTCAACAAAATATTAGCAAATCAAACCTAATAATATAGTAAAGAATTATAATCACAGCTTAGTTGTGAGAGGATTGCTTGAGCCTGTGGAAGTCAAGGCTGCAGTGAGCAGCCAAGAATTGTCTTGGCATTTTTGTTGAAAGTAAGTTCATTTATGTGAGGATCTCTCTCCGAGCTCTTCATGCCACTCCATTTGTCGAATCGTCTATGTTAATATACATTGTCTTAATTTCTGTGGCTTTATAATAAGTCTTTAACCAGATAGAATTAGTTCTCCATCTCTATTTTTTAATTCGAAGCTGGTTCCAGGTATTCAAAGCTAGTTCAACATTCATCAATGAATATAATTAATCACATCAATAAGCTAAAGAACAAAAGTTATATGATAATATCAATAGATGTAGAAAAAGATTTGACATTTTTTATAACAATCATTAGCAAAGTAGGAATAAAGAGAAACTTCTGCAACAGAGAAAATCTGAAAAAAATATATATTTAATGGTGAGAAAGAGATACTTTATCAAGAACAAAGTAGAGATGCCCCTGTTTTCTCTCTTATTCAACATCCTACTGGAAATTTCAGCTTATGCAGTAAGACAAGGAAAGAAGAAAAAACATACAGATTGGGAAAGGAAGAAATAAAACTTTTTGCTTGTAGATGACATGATTGTCTACATAGAAATTTCTAAAGACTATACAACAGGAATCTTGGAACTAGTAATCAATTATAGCAAAGTTGCAAGTTACAAGGTAATATAGAAAAGTCAATTGCGTTCTTGTATGTCAGCAACAAACAATTGAAATTTGAATTAAACTACGCTGCTATTTACATTAACACAAAAAAGAAATATGTATAATCTTATAAAATATGTATAAGATTTACATGAGAAAAACTACAAAGCTCTCATGAAAGAAAGCAAAAAAATTTAAATAAATGGAGAGATACTTATGTACCTAGATACAAATACTCAATATTGTTATGATGTTAGTTCTTCCCAATATGGTCTACAGATTTGATACAATTCCAACAAATATCTCATTGAATTGTTTTGTTGATATCAAAAAACTGACTCTAAAGTTTACATAGAAAAGCAATGGACTCACAATAGCCAACACAATACTGAAGGAGAACAAAATCAGGGGCTGATATCATCGAACTTTAGGTTTTACTATGAAGCTACAGTAATCAAAACAATGTAGTATTGTTGAGAGAATAGACAAATAGATCAATGAAACTTAACGGAGAGCCGAGAAATTGATTGTTACAAAGATGATCAACTGATGAAAGGAGCAAAGTCCAGTTACTTAGGCACAATTTCTTAAAAAGACTAAGTAATTGGACACCCACATGCAATAAAAATTAACCTAGACATACACTTTAAATCTTTTAACAAAAATAATTAAAAGAGATCATGGACTTTAAGACAGAAAATTAGAAAACTTCTAAACTATGGCTTAGGAAAAAATCTAGGTGACCTTGTGTTTGGCAACGACTTTCTATATACAATACCAAAACCACAATTCGTGAAAAAAAATAAATAAGCTAGACTTTATTAAAATTAAAAATTTCTACTCTGTAGAAGAATTGTTAAGAGAACACAAAGACAAGACTTCAACTGGGAGAAAACATTTGCAAAAGATATACCTGATAATGGCTATTATCCAGAATACAAGAAGAACTCTCAAACATATATGTTCACTATATATAGATGGTAAATTAGCACATGAAATAATGATCAACACCATATTTCCTTAGGGAATTACAAATTAAAACAATGAGATACTATTAGATACGTATTAGAACGACTAAAGTCTAAAACACTAATACCAAATGAGAGCAATTACGTGGATCAACAGGCACGCTTTTCATTGCTGGTGTGACTGTACAGCGATATAGCCACTTTGGACATTAGTTGTTTGTTCAGTTTTTTGTTTGCTTCTTTTGTTTGTTTTTTTGTTTGTTTTTGAGATGGAGTCTCACTCTGCTGCGAGGCTGGAGTGCAGTGGTGCGATCTCGGCTCACTGCAACCTCCGCCTCCCAGATTCAAGCGATTCTTCTGCCTCAGGCTCCCGAGTATCTGGGAATACAGGCACCCGCCACCACGCCCGGCTAATTTTTGTATTTTTAGTAGAGACAGGGTTTCACTATATTGGCCAGGCTGGTCTCGAATTCCTGACCTCGTGATCTGCCTGCCTTGGCCTCCCAAAGTGCTGGGATTACAGGCGTGAGCCACTGTACTCAGCCCAGTTTTTATCAAAGCCAAAGACAGCCTTGCCAAATAATTCAGCAATTGTACTACTAATAACTTACATAAGTAAGCTGAAAACTATGTCCACACAAATACCTGCAAATAAATGTTTATAGCAACTTTATTAATAATTGCCAAAACGTGGAAGCAACCAAGATGTCCTCCAATAGGTAAATATATAAGTAAACTCTGATTCATCCATACAATGAAATATTACTCTGCAACAACAACAACAAAAAAAAGAAATTAGCTATCAAGCCATAAAAAGATGTGGAAGAAATTTAAATATATATTTTTAAGTGAAAGAGGCCAATCTGGAAAAAACTATATACTGTATGATTTCAACTTTATGACAGTCTGCAAAAGGCAAAACTATAGAGAGAGTAAGCAGCTCAATGTTTGTCAGGGGAATGGAGGGAAAGATAAAAGGATAAATAAATTGGTGGAACACAGGGAATTTTCAGTGCAGTGAAACTATTCTGTATGAAACTATAACAGCGGAGACAGGACATTTTTCATTTCTCTAAACTGATAGAACAATACAACCCGCAGACTGAACACTAAAGTATTGACCTTCATTAATAACAATGGATCTATATTGGTTTACCAATTATAACAAATGTACCCCACTAGTGGAAGATGTTAATAACAGGGTAAACTGTGTGCTGGGGGAGAGTCAGCATATAAGGACTTTCTGTACATATTGCCCAATTTTTTGTAACAAGAAAACTTCTCCAAAGAACAAGGTATATTTTTAAGAAAGAGAATAATTCATTAGACCAACTAGAATTTACTCCACAAATTCAAAGTGGGGCTTATCATTCAAAACACAATGTAACTGACCATATTAAAAATGTTAATAAACCATATAATCATTTCAGTAGAAGCAGATAATCTCATCCACAAAATTCAGAATCCATTACTGATTTAAAATAAACACTTAGGAAGCTAGGAAACATCCTCAATTTGATAAACAGCATATAAGAAAAACAGACAGATAATATCAT
Source organism: Gorilla gorilla gorilla (assembly GCF_029281585.2). Lineage (NCBI taxonomy): Eukaryota > Metazoa > Chordata > Mammalia > Primates > Hominidae > Gorilla > Gorilla gorilla. Next base: position 17,497,804 of record NC_073230.2, read on the forward strand.
ACTTAATGTTGAAATACTGAATAATTTCATGCTAAAATCAGAAATAAGACAAGGATGTGTGCTTTCACCACTGTTCAGCATTTTAGTGGAGGTTCTAGACAGGGAAATAAAGCAAGAAAGAGAAATAAAAGACTTCTCAATTGAAAAGGAACAAATCAAGTCTTTTTATTCCCAAATGATATAATCACGTATGTGTAAAATCAGATGGATTCTACTTGAACTAATAAGTGAGTTTAACCAGTATTAGGATATAAAATCAATGTAAAACACAAACTATATTTCTATAGATTAATAAGGAATAATTGAAATTTGTGAACTATATTAATATAAAATATGAAAAATTAGTGATAAATTTGACAAAAGTGGTACAAGTCCTTTACACTAAAAATCATAAAATATCTCAACAAAAATAAAAGACTTAAGTAAAGGGAGAATGTATTATATTCTATCAAGGTCATAGGCCAGAATACTCAATATTGAGTAAGATATCAATTCTTCTCAAATTATCTATAGTCTACTGGAATCCCAATAAAAATCATACATCTTTTTAATTGAAATTGATAAACAGAGTCAATAATTCACATGGAACTGCAAATTTCATATATTAGCTAGCCAGCTTTGAATTAAAAAATAGAGATGGAGAACTAATTCTATCTGATTAAAGACTTATTATAAAGTCACAGAAATTAAGACAATGTAGTATTAACATAGACGATTAGACAAATGGAGTGGCATGAAGAGCTCAGAAGAGAGCCTTACATAAATGAACTTATTTTCAACAAAGATGCCAAGACAATTCACTGGGGAAACGTTAGTCTTCCCAACAAATGGTACTGAAACAATTCCATATTCATATTTTTTTAAAAAAATCTTTGATTCATATCTTGTACCATAAAGATTAACTCAAAATGGATCATAGAGCTAAGTATAAAATCAAAAACTCTCAAATTCCTAGAAGAAAACTTGGGAGCAAATCCTTGTGAACTTATTTTATGGGAGTACTATTTAGATATAACAATAAAATATACTCTGTCAAAAAAGATTGACATACTGAACTTCAGCAAAACCAAGCACATAACCATAGCAAGTGTTGGTAAGGATGTGGAGTAGCTGGAGCTCTCAAATAGTTCTGGTGAAAATACTAAATTGGGAAATCACTTAAAAAAATTATTTGATGTTTCTTAAGAAGTTAGAGATAAACCTACTATATGATACAGTCATTCAAATCTTAGCTAATATGACATATGTCTATAGAAGGAGTTTTACGTAAATGTTCATAGAACACTTATCTGTAAGAGCCACAAACTGGAAACAGTTCAGATGTCCATTAATAAATGAATGGAAAAAAACATTGTGATAAAGCCATAACCATGGAATACTTACATCAAAAGAGTAAAGTATTGATAATTGCTAGGACATGAATGAATAGCAAAGTAAAAATGCTGAGGCAAAGAACATAGGCAAAAAATAGTATATACTGTCTGCTTCAGTTTATATGAAACCCTATACATTTCATACTAATCTATAGTAACATAAAGCAGAAGAGTGATTGACAAGTGGGAGTAAGAATACTCAGAGACTTGAAGGGAAAGATTATCAGAGAACAATAGAACATTTTTTCAGTGATGAATAATTTCATTATCTTGATTGTGACAATAATTTCAAAGGTACATACAAATGTTAAAACTTATCAAATTGTACCCTTTAAGTAACTGCAGTTAATTGTTAATGTAGCTCAACGCAGCTGTTTGGTTTCTTTTTAAAGACAGGTAATTTAGATGACAATCAGGATTTCACTAGCTACCCTTTCTCCCAGAGCAAGGGATAAAACTAACAATACATATTTCTAAAATTAATACGAGTGCCTTCATTTAGATATAAACTCAGTTGCACAAATACTTAGTCTTCAAAGCTTTGCTTACAACAAATTTCAAAAAGATAGTTAATCGGTTTCTATTAGGTACCCTTTAGAAAGCTAAGAAAATTTTCTTCAACTCTTACTTTGCTAATACTATATTTTAGGTGAAAAATAAATGTTAAATATTATGAAATATCCTTTCAGTATCAGAGTGCAGGGGCGTGACCACGGCTCACTGCAACCTTGACTTCCACAGGCTCAAGCAATCCTCTCACCTGAACCTCTCAAATAGATTGGACCACAGGTGTGCACCACTACCTCTGGCTAATTTTTCTTATTTTTTGTAGAGATAGGTTTTTGCCATTTGCCCAGGCTGGTCTTGAAATTCTGTGCTCAAGCAATCTGCCCACCAGCCTTCTGAAGTGCTGACACTACAGGTGTGAGCAACCGCACGTGGCCATTAACTGCATTTATTTAGTAAATCACATTAATAATTTCCAAATGTTAACAAGGTAAGATTTTTTTTTTTTGCTTGTTTATATAAGGAGAGTCAAGAAAGAAAAGAATAAATTGATAAGGAGGAACACTACAGAGGAACAAAATTACACCATCTCAACAAGATTCTTTCCCGGTATTCTTCTCTGAATCTCCTGAACGTGCATGAAACATCAATACAAACCAAATACTTCATGACAAAATTGACATATAAAGACTAAATCTAAATCTGATGCCCAGAATATCCTAAGTATTCTAATAGACTAAGTAAAATTTATTTAACTATTCTATACTGCATTCCCCTTACCAGTAAAATAAAGATAATTGTATGTGTTTCACAGGTGATTTTAGCATGTAATTAATACATGTAAAATACTTAAAATGGCACATAATATGTAGTTAATCCTCACCAGTTTCAGATAGTTGGCACCTATGGAGTATATCCAGTTCTCAGGTTTTAAGAACAAGGTATTTTAGATATAGCTTTTCTCTCTGCTTCTGTGTCTGTCTCTTCCTCTTTCTCTCTCTTGCTCTCTATTTTATCTCTCTCCATCTCTCTCTTTTCCTCTAACACACACACCACATACAGCAATGATAGAGATTTATCATTTTACACTGAAAAAAAGTGGACTATCAGAAATAAAATTTTTCCAAGGCTACTTTAACACAGAACTGAGCCAGGAATATAGTTAAACCTGCAGACTCCAAGTCTTTTACTTTTTGACTACAGTTTTGAAAAACAACTATTTTATTATATTTTTATAGGAAAAGACAGGATGAACTCGGAAACCCCAACGGTCTCACTGCTTATTTGCCATTTGTATATTGTCTTTGGTAAAGCGTCTGCTCAAATTTTTCACAATTTTTCATGGGTTTATTTTCTTGCTGTGGAGTTTTCAGGGTTCTTATGTTCTATATACAAGTCCTTGTGAGATATGAGATTTTTCACATGGTTTCTTCTGTTTTGTAACTTGTTTTTTCATTTTCTTAACAGTGTTTTTCACAGAGCAAAAGCCTTTTTTTTTTTTTTTTTTTTTGGCGATGGAGTCTTTCTCTGTCTCCCAGGCTGCAGCTGCAGTGCAGTGGAGCTATCTCGGCTCACGGCAACCTCCGCCCCCTGAGTTCATGTGATTCTCCTGCCTCAGCCTCCTCAGTAGCTAGGCTTACAGGTGTGTGCCGCCACACCAGGCTAATTTTTTGTATTTTTAGTAGAGACAGGGTTTCACCATGTTGGCCAGGCTGGTCTTAAACTCCTGACCTCAAGCAATCCACCTCCCTCAGCCTTCCAAAGTGCTGGAATTACATGCATGAGCCACCGCACCCAACCAAGACTTTCTGTCTATATACGTGTGCTCCTCTAAATTGAAAAGAAAAATGAACTAAATAACAAGAGGAATTTATAATCAATTATTACACAGTTATTTAAGGCAAACAGCAAGAAAACATTGAAGCTTTAAAGAAATGGCAATGCCACAGAAAAATTATATTAAGTGTAAATATCTCAAAATACAAAATTTTACTTGCATGTTTATATTAAGTGAAACAATTTCTGCTCAAAAAAGTAAGCATCATATAAAAGTCCTGATGACGGCTATGTATTTGATTTGAGTGGTTTTACATCTACTTTTAAAATGTGTTTACTTTTAAAATTTTATATTATGAACAGTTATTCATTTTGCCAACCCAATCTGTTACAAAATTTCTTGTGAGAATTCCACAAATTTAACTGCTATAGAGGAATTCAAGTTCACTGAAGACAGAAATTCAGTAAAATGCATTTTTGAAATACAGTGCGTAAAAGAATGTCCCACATTTGAATGAAACTTGATAAATGTTTATGGAATTGAATTAGCTTTACGTTATGTGTGTTCTCATTGAATTTTATTTTCAATGCAACAATATTTGTTTTACTATACTTTATATTTTAATATGACCATTTTGCTCACAGACCACTATAGTCTAGAATGCAAGGAGCCCGCTATTTATAGATACTTCATGTCTCCAGCAAAATACATATATTTTACTTATTGTAGGTTCTCAATAAATAGAGTCAATTTTAAAGCACCATTTTAAAAATGATTTAAATAATGAAGTGATTTCAAAATTTCCATTGCATTCAAAAATGTACTCCAAAATACTATTTTACTTATATGTTTTAAAATTCATTTTTAGTCATTTTAACGTGTGGAACAAACATTTTCTCTGACTGGACATAGCTCATCTGCTACTATGCAAAAAGACTATTTTAACCTGCAAAACATAATATAAACATTTGTTATCACCTATTCTTATAACTGTGTGACTGTATAGTCTAATGACTGTTTCCTTTTACAAAAAACTCTTCCTCACTGTCCTAAGTCAGCAGCAAATTAAAAGAAAAGAAAGGTTGGAGGGAATAATTGGTGAGTATGCAATGTTGCTATTGCCCTCTGTAACAACAGAGAAGCTACTTAACTCAAATTTGTCCTAGTGCTATTAAACTATGGCGCATTCATTATTCTTCACAACAACAAAATCCCCTTGTAATCAGGTTAGAGTTGAGAGAATGTGGTTGTATTCTAAACATGAAGCGTTTTTAATGTGGTTGACTTGGCAAGATTTACTATGCATTTCATCACTAGATGTTGTCATGCATATTAATTTTTCTTTTTTTCATGTATCAGTTAACTCTTTTCTAATTAATTCACATTTAGAGCATCTGACTGATCACAGGAGACAACTTTGTAATTAATTCAGCCTGCTCATAGAGGCAAGTATTTTCAATTAAAAAAAAAGAAAGAAAAGAAAATAAATACTATTGATGATTTTCTCAAGAACTATAATGGACGCAGTACTATCATTTTACCACTACACGAAATTGCCCTCTTCAAAGACACTAATGACCTCAGTGTTGCTGAATCCAACGTTAGTTCATCAACCAAAATTCTTTTGACTTTTTTGCAGTGTTCTGTATCATATCTCCCTTTTTGAAAATTCTTTCACCTTGGTTTCAATGTATACTTTCTTGGTATAGTTTCTTCTCACCTTGCTGTGTGTAACTTCCCCAAATATTTTTGGGATTCTTTCATTTATTTACCCATTTCTTGAGTATTATTTTTCTAATAGTTCTGCTATTAGCCATCTTCCCCTTTAGTGGTTAGTCTTGCCCTCTCCCATGGCTTCAAAACCATTTATACACAAATGATTCTGGAATCTACATTTACACGCAGAACTGCAAAAAGCACGCATACCAACTAAGGAGAAGGCAAGCCCAACCCTTCAGAGTGAAAACTCACCATAAACAATAGGCAAGGCTAGGCTATTGAGTACTGAGAAGCAGCCTTGTCTGCAAACCAGATCTTTCTTCTGAGTTCCAACCCTGATCTTATACATCTCAAGAACAGAACCTTCAAACTTCAAAGTGTATCAGTGATCTATTGCAGTGTTACAAACCACTCCAAGACTTTGTGGTTTGAAGCAAACACTTATGAGTCTGTGGGCAATTATGCAGATTTACAGCAGGCTCACCTTATCACAAGTGGACTTCCTCATTTGTCAGCATATGAGCTGGGATGGGGCCTGGCTGGACTAGGATAGGCTCACATGAAATAAGTCAAGTTGATCTGCTTTTCTCTCAAATCTCTCTAGCAGGCTAGTCCAGGTTTATTGCGATGGTAGCAGTGGGGATCCAAGAAAGGAAGTAGATTGCACAAATACATTGTCAAGCCTCCGCTTTTGCCACTATCCCAAAATGAATCACATCACCAAGCCCAAAGGGATTAACTGAGGACACTAATGTAATATATCGACCCAACTCAACATGTCAATATTACTACTTACTATTTGTTGCTTTACCTCTTCTTCCACTCTGGACTGCCTATGTTATTTTCCAACTGGATCAACTGCCTACATTTAATAAGTCACAAAATTCTGTTGATTCTACCTCACAGACATTCACTGCTTTCTCAAGTTTCTTCCACATATACTGCTGCTATGGTGAGTTCCCATCTTTCACCTCAATACTCTAATTGGCCATGTCATCCCCAAACGTGACCCCCGAAATCTATCTTTTACATAGAAACCACTTTGGTTCAGATATTTCTGAAATATAAATGCTATCAGGAAACAGCATACAAGAAGCAGTTTTTTCTTGCCCTTAGCATAAACTTCATATATGACTAATAGGAACTTTGATGATTGGGTGCTTACATTCCCACCTTTATTTCTAGCTCCTTCTCTTCTCAAATTTTATGATCCAGCTATAATGAATTACATTTAGTTGTTTTGGATAAACCACACACTTATTTGCACATGCTTTTTGGCTAGAACTCACCCTTACATGACTAATAAAGAAAAGAGGGAATTAGTTGTGTTCTGTATACATAGCCAAGAAGTTAATCCAGGATTTGAAATTTTCTGAATGTAAGCAAGAAATAAAGTAATTTTACCTAGAGTTAACTACTGTAGGTAAATGGTGTTCCACTATCAATTGTTGAGTAACAACCAATCCAAACTTAGTGGCATAAAACAATTATAATTTATTATGCTAACAGAATCCATGGGTCAGATATTTGGACAGAATAAAACAGAGACGGCTTATTTCTGCTCTGGAACCTCAGCTGAAAGCTTCAAATGCATACAAAGCTCCCAAATCCTAGCTACTCTACCTTACTTGCCATATATATGCTGCAGCATGTATAAATGTATAGCTGCACGTTTACCCTGTCCATGCGCCCAACTCCCTTTGTAGCCCTGCGTAACAGCTTTCTCTCCTTTGTAGCTATAAATAGCAAAGGGTTCTGCCTTTCATCTCTCCCAGTATAATTGTGTTGTATTCCACCATCAAAATGATGGCAGTGTGACCCATCTAGAGTGGCTGCTGCCATGACACCCCTTCTGAATTAGCAGGGTGGGAGCCTCTTGCTCCCCAGCTACAGCTGTGGCTACCTAGTCATGGCTACAGACCGGGGCATCCCTGTGATCTTGGGGGCTGGGAGCAGGCAGGAGACCTACCCTTCTGGGTGCAGCTATAGCCATCCAGCTGCAGCTGTGGACCTAGGCATCTCTGCACTCTTGGGGGCCCAGGAAGGCCCCCTCCCCATGCAGGCTCAGAGGTGCCTGCTTCCACTGCCTGGCCTCTCCCCACTCTTGGCACCTGCTCCAATCTTGGAGCAGAGTTGGGGCCCAGTCTAGGCACCGTTGCAACCTGGCCGGGTGTGTGCATACTTGGGGCAGCAGTAACATGCCACCTCCCTGCTTCCCCAGCCCCCTCCAGACTTTGGCCACCAATGAGCATGGAAGGGAGGTTAAGGGGGGCTGAGGGCAGCTCAGCCCTGACCTGCAGGTGCCCTTGACATGAAGAGCCTGGGCACCATGAACACTGGCAAGATGCAGACAGACTCCTGGACAGAAGGAGCGGGTCCCCAGTAAAGCCCCACTCAGGCCCAGAGAAGGCCTGAAGCCTGCCTGGGGCCAGGCTTCCAGCCCCCACGGACTAAAGTGGAAACCTATGGTGCTTTTTCTGGGCCTACCCATAGCCACCCATGGACTAATCAGCATGAGCTTTCTCCCCTCCAAAGCCTATAAAAACCCTGGACTCAGCCAAACTTGAGGAAGCAATGGGACAACCTGTCTATGGAGAGGAGTCCCCCTCCACAGGGTCCCCTCTCTGCTGAGAGCTGAGATGATGGATTGAACAGCTGCAGAGAGGACCAACTCACCCCAGGGTCTCTTCTATGCTGAGAGCTGAACACCCATCAGGACACCCTGGCCACGGAGAGGAGCTGCCATCTGCAGGTCTCCTCTGAGCTGTTCTATTGCTCAGTAAAGCTCCTCTTCACCTTGCTCACCCTCCACTTGTCCACTCACCTCATTCTTCCTGGACACAGGAAAATAACTCGGGACCCGCCGAATGGCAAGGCTGAAACAGCCATAATACAAACAAGGCTGAAACATGCCCCATGCTCACCATGTTGTGGGTGACAAGAAGGAGAGAAGAGAGAAGGAGAGAAGAGAGAAGGAGAGAAGAGCTGTGGCCCTCTGGGGAGCCCAGACCTAGCAGCTCCCCAAGCTAGGGCTGCGACACCCTCTTTGGGGCTCTGTGGTTCCTGGCATCTCCAAGTTTCCAGGTGCCACCTCATTCCCCATTGCCAGCCACGGAAGCTGCTTGTGGTACGCCTGGTGCAGCCAAAGACTCACAGGGTGCTGGCGTCCCTGCTGGCACTTGGAGCTGCCTGCCCTATGACAGCCAGTGTTCCTGGCTGTACACAGTGGTTGGACCCCACACTCACTCACTAACACACGCTTCACTGCTCTGCTCTCCCTTGGAGGCATGGGATCCAGGCTGGTAGCACAAGCTGTGCACAGCCTGTTCAGGCTGAGTGAGCCTGAGAAAAACGTGGCAATGGTGCCACTGGCCACAGAGGTTTTCCAACCCAAAAAGTAACACCTCAAATATCCTGTAATGAAAAGCATCTTTAAATCATACAAAATACCAAGTCTTTCCTAATTTTCAACACAGTAAATATTAAATACACACACACATATACACATATGCAAATATACACTATACTTAATTATGTTAGCTTTCTCATATATGTTTAGATATATATGTTTATATATATATATATATATATCTAAACATATAAGTATATAAGCACAGTTTTAAAATATTACTATCCCTCAATCAGTAGAATGGGCTTGACAGAGCAGAAGCAGCATCATCTTGGACAAATACCACCACTTAAGGTTCCAGCTCCCTTTCTAATCTCATGCATTTCAAGGAAATCACTTCTCTTCTAACAACAAACAGCCAGAAAAAAACAGACAATAAAACAGTTAAGATAGTTCCAGCACAGAGGGAGGGGGGAAAGTCTCTTGGGTAACGATCAAACTTCACACTCATACAATGGGACCCAGTAAAACAGGGGGCCCTAACAAGCACATTCCTTTCCCTTCAGGTGCAGTAAGATAGCGAAGCTAAAAGAAGACTTGGGGTATATGCCTGCAGCTGCAGGAAAATGTATGGAAAGAGACACAAAACTCTCCCTCCCAGATAAGTAAGACAAAGAGACACAGAAACATTCTCATCCTGTGATAAGCCCCCTGCCCTGAACCCTTAAAAACTCTTAGTCTGTAAGACAGAGTGCCTCTGACCTAACTCGGCCAGAAGCCCCTCTGAGGTTTATTCTCCAAAATAAACCTGTCTTTGACTGTTGAACCACTTTTTGTGTTTCTTTCCTCTTTCTTTAATTCTTAGAGGGCTGAGAAGAGATGGCGAGGAATTCAAGAGAGTTCCTGAAGACCTATTTATTAAAGTTTGAGTAAAGAATTAGCATATTAATGCTTCAATTCAGCCATAAATAATAGAACTCGAGCGATAGTAGAATAAAATAATGAAAGTATGAACCCATTCCTGTTTATATTTTTACTTGAAAGTGGGAAATATAGACATAACAGTTTACTACATATTTTGAGATTATCAGAAAATACTTGTGACAATATTTTATTATTTTTTCAAAATTTAACTTTAAATATTTAAATCTATGTTTTGCCAGAATTTTTTTTTTAAAAAGAATACTTTTAGTTTCTAGAAACCTCAATTCACGTAAGTTGTAACTTTGCTGAGCCTATGTCTTATCAGTTCTAGATAAGACTTAAATAAAAGATGACCTATAGGGCCTCTGAAGTACCACTGAGCTATGAACTATTTTATTACATTTGATCAAAACTGGTTGTATCATCTCATAACTAACCCACAAGCTCTTCCACTGTTGGTATATGAAAATCTAGACCACACACATGAGCTTATTCTAGGCTAGTAATTTCCAAATTATGCTTTCTAAGGCTCTAGTGGTTCTTTTAGGAGGCCCGCAGGCCTACTGGGGGAATGAATGTGTAGCACTTGAGGCTTGTCTATCAGTTATTTGTTGCTAGAATAACACTGCATAAAAACCAGCCATAAAACTCAGTGGCATAAAATATTGTTTATTGCACATGTGTCTGGAGTCAGTTATAGTCAGTTAGGTAGATCTATTCATTAGGGCTGTGCCAGTTCATGTGTGTGCAGAATTACTGGTTGTTGACTGATCTGAGCTGGCCTTGTCTCTACTTTTTTGTATATTCCTCATCCTCCTCTAGTATTTAGCAAGCTACTTCAGATATATCCTGCTGTGATGACGTAAGTATAGGTAGAACACCAAGCTTCACTGCATAAGCCTATTTCAATCATCTGCTATCATCCAGTTGGTCAATACAAATCATATGACTGACTGACATACAAAAGGTTGGTGCAGGTCACACCATCTAAGGTGGGAGGACATTGCAAAGTTCTACGACAACAAGTGCTGATAAAGGGAGAAGAAAAATTAGAAGATCATCATTTCAACATCTCTATAGTGCCTTAATCCAAAGTACTTTTACTTTTATCTATTTCATATATTGGACTACATGGCAAAATGGCAATTGAAAGAGTAAGACATTCTCTTATTAAAAAAAAAGAAAATATTGTACACAATTGTGCCAAATTCCTCAGACTCTCCCCACCTAACCTGAACCTGCTTGTGCTGATTTCACTTTACAGGTAATAATTTTGATAGCAAACTACATCTACCACATATAGAGCTGGCACTTTGCCTGACGCCTATCCTATAATTTTGTAACTCTACACTTGCAAAAATGTCTGTTTGTTCTATTTTTTTCTTACTTATCTGCCTTCTTTAGTCTTTCAATGCCTGTACTATGATAGACTCCTCAAACCTAAATCCAAAAGAAAAACACCATTTTTTTGTATTTCTAAATCAATGCTGGGCTGGCCTCAATTCTCTCACAGTGGAATGAGCAGAAGAGATTACGATGTTATGCTTCTTTAATTCTTTTCTTGTGTGTGAACTGGTCCCCAATTGTGCTATTTACTGCTTTGCCTTTAAACCGCTTGGGTCTATCAATTGCTTCCATATGCTATAGAGTTTCAGTGGTACAACACACATTGCAACAACGAGGAACAAATTGCTATTCTACTTGAGAAACCGAATTTGTATAGCCCACCACAGTGCCAATTACCATTTCTACTTCTTTCTAATTTCTTTGACTCATCATTGATTCACATGCATTCAATAATAATTGATTGAACTAGAGTAAGTAGTTCTACCTTGATGACAATTTCAGTGCCCCACAAGAATGACATAGAAAACAACCGCAATTATATTGATTACCTACCATGTGCTGTTTTTCCATATCATTTCTCTATTCTTAAAATACTGTAAAATATGATTATTATTTTTCCTTTTTTGACAGATGATAAAATGGTGATTTTGGGGGATGAAATAACTGGGCCAATTTTATAGAAGTAGTAAGTTTTGGGATGAGAAACAAACATAATTTTGTTTTATTTCTTCCTTAGGCTTATGATTCAGATTTACAATGGAGTTGTCAAAAATTATCAGTTTCTTCCTGTGTGGCCAAGGGCAAGTACACAAATATAGTCAAGTACATACATTTGATCCAAAAAACTGTGTTCGTTGGTTTCTGGTGGTGTGCCAAGTGTAGTCGGAGATGCTGGAGAGCAACACATGATAGAAGAATGGCCCTGCCACCCACAGCTTACAGACAACCTAAAAAACCTGTTGACATACACTTGCTCCAAGCTGGACCACCTACGAATATTCTGCTCATCCACAAACAAAGAAAATATTCACGAAAACTATAAAAATGTTACTGTTGCTGAGATGGCCAAAAGAAAGCTACTAGAAAAAGTAAGATAAAAATCCAATGTAACACCATACCCATGATGAAGAAGGATACCTACAATTGTTTTCTAATTTTCAGTGTTTTAAACTCTGCTTATTGCTCTAGTTTAAGAGTATTGTTTTTTCTTACTTAAACTTTACAAAGTGCCCCACGAAAGTCTTACTCTTTTCCCTAAAGGACTGAAATCTTATACCTGGAGACACGATTCAAAAAGGCTGAAAACTATTGTTGTAGCAAGTCTTCAGGGATTCTCTGTTTTGCTGAAGGATAAACATTAAATATAATTTTTGCCCCATCATTACAAATGTTAACAATTTTTCTATAACTAGCATTTGATTTTGTCAATCTAGTATAAATTTGTATTATTTTTACATAAATGATATATGAATCAGTATATAAGAAGAGGATTGGCTAGTATTCTCAAAATAAAAAAAAAGAATATGGGTGCTCTGATCTTTTGATAAACTATTTAAAATATTTCAAATGGCATTCAGTTGAAGAGTTATCCATTATGTCACAACACATTACATGAAATGATTATCACAAAATTAAAAAAAATAGAAAGCCAGACAAACACACACAAAAACAAAGAAATCTATGGGAAAAATCAATTCAAATCTTTGTGAGAAATATGGGGGAGGGGAATCACACAAAAAGGAGGGAAAAAAACCATGCTGCTTTTCATTGACTTTAAGCAGCTGCCATCGAGCAATTGCAGTGCAGGCAGCCTTGAGCTGCAGATGAAAATTTCCACGTGTAAATTGGGTGGTTGCAAATTCTTTCAGTACTGCTACTGTTATTTTGTAACCTCAAACTCACATAGTCTAATTGTTTGCAGTATGATGTTAGGCAAATGATTTTTATTGGCGATAAAGTTCAGAAACAAAGAGGTCAAGGACTTACTGAGTTACTTAACAAAAAACAAGGAGAGCTCCAGAGAACCCCCCTCTTTAAATTGCACTTGAAGGTACTTCAAAGAAACATAAAAGGGGAAAAAAAGGGAACAAAAACATCGAGAGTAGAAGAGGAAGGTCTGCATCCACATGCCAATTATGTTCCACTTAAAATAACTATGACTACGAATATCCTGAAAATGTAGCAAATTGTATTTGCTATTAAACATCTAATTTGGCTTAATATTGTCCCCAGAAATGTAAAACACTTTCTTTCAAAGACAATGGTTTGTAAACTTTATACAATAATTGAAATCAACTTAAGAAGCTTTAAGGGAAACAGGCTTTATCCCCACTTTCATTCATTATTTCTTCCATTTGTTCATTCAGTAAACTGCAATTATTTGGGAGGAAACTTAGTAGGCACTCATAGTTTTTGAACCATTAAATTAATGAAAGGTAAATGCTTCAGAGAGACATCTCTAGGGAGTCATTTCCTAGACTTCACTGCAGCCACAATGAAATTTGAAACAGAAGAATAAAAATTATTCTCTTAAGCAAATCCAATATATAAAAATCCAAATGTTAATAAGAATAAATAAATGGTGATTATTTGTGCTAGAAAGGAATTCTTCATTACACAAATGGTTTCCCATAGAAATCATTGTAATGGTGAACTGCTTGTCTATCTTAGATAATAAGAATTTATATAAATGAAAAAAATTATTTTTTTCTTTGTGGCATAATTTCCCTAATCCCTTTCCCCAGAAGACTCATTTTGCTACGTTAATACTTAAATGGGACTGGACAACGAAATTTACCCACTCTTACCAGACTATTATTAATATCAGCAGCAAATCCACACGAGTCTACTACATCAACTCAATTCTTGCCTCTTTAGAAGAAAGAATTTGACTGAGGAGCATGGGGCAGATGTAGAGACCTAAGCAAGTTTTAGAACAGGAGTGAACGTTTGCTAAAAAGTTTTAGAGCAGGAACAAAACGAAGAAAGTACACTCGGAAGAGGGCCAAACAGCCGACTTGAAAGACCCAAATGCCTCTCCCGACTCTGGACTTAGGGTTTTTCATACCTTGGCATGACTCTGGGGTTTGCATTTCTTCTCTGCTGATTCTCCCCGTGGGTCCGCATGTGCAGTGGCCTGCCAGCACTTGGGAGAGGCCGCATGTCCAGCGTGTTTGCTGGAGTTGTGCACATGCTCATTTGAGGCATTTTTCTCTTAAGCAGTCGAGCGTTCCAGAGGAAAGTCGCAAACCAGTTTAACTGCCATTTTGCCTCTCTTAGTGCGCATGCTTAAACTCACCCGCCCAACTCCTGAGATCTTACTGGGAAACTGCTCGTTACCAGCTTCAGGTGTTTTCTATCTACTGGGAGACTGACTTTTCCTGGTACTGGCTGCAACTAATTATTATCTTAGAGAGACAGTTTAACAACTGCCTGACCATCACCTGATGGTTGCCTGATATTCTTGGAGTGAAGCCCTCTCCCGCTCTGATCATATCAACCTAGCTACATACTCTAACAAGACTATTTTAATAACTGCTTTTAAAAGATTCATCTTCTGAAGTCTTTGCTCTGCCGCCTGAGATAGGTATGAACAAAAGCAGAGCCAGATTACTTAACACAATATGAGGGATTAGAGAGGCTTTGGGAGAGAATAATATAGAGGATGAAAGAGAATGAAGAGTGGAAAATAATTGTTGAAATAGGAACCAAATGCCTACAATGAGGATTTAATGCAATGATTGTGCAGTGTGTCATTACTTCTAGGTCTTCTTTTGTGGATGCTGGAAACTAAACCCTGAGCCTGCCCTCAATCTGGATACAGAAGAAAGTAGACTATTCACAGGGAGATTCAATGTAAAATGCGTACATTAGCCGTAATTAATGCTCTGATCAACTGATGAAATATTATTAAACACTAATGGCAGACATAGAGAGGTTTTACAATTACATAGGTAAATATAATAGAGCCCCTCCCTACCTTTGTATGAATAACAGGCATGAATATAATAGAGGGAGTTTAGGATACATGACCTCAAAATATTTTAAGCTGAAGGAATTTGAGCAAAGGAAGAGATGTCTCTCTAACCTTCCCACTGCCCTTCCTTCCTGAAGCAAGCAGTTCATAAAAGCTGGGAAGGGTTTTCTAGCGTTCTCTTAAAATAGGTTATAAAAGCTTCATGTGAGAGGTGCTCTCCCTATATCCAGAGAAATGAGCATTTTTGTCTTTGAAGACTCAAGGACATAGAGAAGCATCTGAGTCAACAGACTCTGATATGTTTCCCTCAGTTTACTCCCACTAGATCATATTCCATTTTATCATATTTCTCCATGACTCTGCATTTTACATCAAACATAGCATAAAAATATGCAGGTTTGACTGTTTCTTTTGGTCTTTCCTTACAAAGGCTCCAATGTCACTTAAAACTTATAATAAATACAATCATCCCTCAATATCCATGGGAGATTGGTTCCAGAACACCTAAGAATACCAAAATTTAAGGGTGCTCAAATCCATGTTATAAAATGGCACATAATCTATGTACATCCTCTCATACACCTTAAATAATCTCTAGATTACTTATAGTTTCTAATACAATGTAAATGCTATACAAATAGTTGTTATACTGTATTGTTTTTATATACATTATTTTTATTGTTGCATTGCTATTTATGCATTTTGAATATTTTTGATTCATGGTTGATTCAATCTGTGGGTATGAAACCCACAGATATGGAGGGTAGACTGTAAATCTGCTTGCTTTTCTCTTGTTAACCTGTCTTTTGTCGTAGAAGCCTCAGTCATGATCCTAAAATCTTTTACCTGGGTAAAAGAAAAGCAATTGTCCTCCTTTATATCATCATAAACTGACCTAGTTTTGAAGACAGACAAATATACAAAGTTCTGGAAAGACAGAAAAAAAGCAACTCAGACTTACTGAGGAGATCAGGAAAATATCATAGAAGGCTGCAGGGGAGGAACAAATTCCTCTATGCTTTTATTAATGGCTGGAGGATCAGTGTATTAAACTGACAAGCAGATAAACAAAAGGCTTACATATTTAATGTTTAATTTTACATGCACTATGGCATCATTAAAAAAAAGTGAATACCAAAATGAGAAGCAAGATTTGGAAACTTGTATGCCACCTTAATAGGGGAAAGGGGAGGGGATAAAAGCCACTTATGGGAGAGAAAAATAAATTTTAGGAAATACAAATGGGCCCTTATAAGAATAAATGGAAGACAGAGTTTGTGGCAATGACTGGCTGGGTTTGGTGCAAACTTCTCATCTCTTTTCCTATGACAAGAGTCAATTTTCCCTGGTCAATGAAACTTCCAGGGAGGGAATTTGGACAGTTTAAAATTTTTTTTTTTTGGAGGATATATTTTCAGGCAGATAAGGGGAGTTCGCAGAACGCCTCTTCCTGCATTTGTTGATTCTCAAATGCCTTCAGCTCAAGATAATCCTTACGGCACTGTGGCATATTCTGTACCCTTTCAAGGTCAGATTAAGTTCACTTGTAGTAAGAGAACTGTAGACCAGATGAGTTAAAGAAACAAAGATAGAGAAATGGATATGGTGCGTCTAGAAAGATTCCAAAAAATGAGAAAGACATAAGAGTGAATGTGTGAAAGCCTTCACAAAGTTAAATTTCATAGAGTGATTATGCAAGCTTTGAGCACATAACACAAGCATCAAACTGTCAGAAGATGAGAAAAAGTCAAATAAGAATAGATTACTAAAGGCTTTGTGCAGCGTGCTTCACAGTCTGGGCTTCAATTCTTCATAAACAGACATAATAATGAAACAAAATGAGCCGTGGATCATGGGCTAAACCTATGACCACAAACAGGAGAGAGAATCTTGAGCAATGCCCTCCTGCCAATGCATGTAGAAGAAGGAAGTATCCTGATGAGGTTCAGGACACACTATTCCAAAAGATGGCACCTTGACATACTGAATAGGTGAAGGAATTTGAGGAAATCACAGAAGCAGGAAGGTGATTCAGATCTTTTCTTGTTCACCTTCCCTGCAGCCGGTCATAAAAAGTAGGGAGGATTTTCTGAGCTTCTCTTGAAACAGTTTATGAGACCCTCATTTGAGAGGTGACCTCTCTATAACTGGATAAATGGGTATAGGCAGAAATACCCATTTTTGTCCTGTTGCATTTTTCTGAGAGTCTCTGAGATTCTTCATCAAATTTAGCAAAAGAAGTACTCAGATTTCACTGTTTCTTCAGGACTTTATTTCCTTACATAGGCTCTCATGCATGTAAAACATATTCAATAAATCTGTATGCTTTTCTTTTGTTAACTTGTGTTTTCTTATAGGGGCCGCACTCATGAACCTAACATGGGGAGAGGAAATTATGTATTTCCTCCCTGCAGTTTTCCAACGTTCACAACTCAATGGTTTCCATTTATATTTTTTCTTTATTGAAATGAGAAGAGTTGCTTCTTATCAAACATCCACATGAACAGAACTTCACATATATGTATCTTCACACACATCCAAAGCATGATAGACTATATTAGTAAAGAAACAGACCATGAGAGTTCACAGTATAGTATATTGAGCACTGCTGGATGAAAAAAATGCAGCTTATTCATCACTTCTCCTTTGAACAATTATTTAGTTTGATTATTACCTTCAAAGACCTATTTTAAGATGTTTAATTTTAAATTCTTTTTACTGTCATTTTAATAATCAGGCACTGTTAAAGAAAAAATTACTCTAATACTTGTTACAACAGTAATGGTGACTTCATTAGAGACTATTGCAACAAGGCAGAGAGATCAGGCTCAACTCTGAATACAATAAGGACAAGTGGGGATTTATGACCAATGTGCAAAGTGAGGGATCTGTGGATGGAAAATTACTAAGAAGAGACATCAAGGGAAGGGGGATTCTTGCTAAAGTGACCCAGTAAGATTCTTGCTAAAGATAAGCCAAGTACTTATAAATCAATGATGGAGATGAGGAACTTGTTCAAATGTCAAGGGTGATTAGATATCAAGGGTAGAGGGACTATTACTAAGCTGATTTGGCAGGATTCTTTCTAAATTTGGGATATGCAGGCCTGGCAAAGACAGGATAAACATGAAAGGCCAAGACCAAGGCCAATTCAAAAAGAGGGCTCGAGGGTCTTATCAGTGAGAGACTATTAGTGAAAGAGTCTTTGTCAGCATGCTATTTAAAAATTAAGAAAGGTAAAACATATTAACAAGGGTGAACTATAATAAGCTTTGCTCTGCCTGTCTACAGAGATGAAATAAACACTGCAGATAAAATGAGATGGAATTTATGTATCTGCTAAAGTGCATGTGCCAGTAGGAATTTAGAAGTTTTTACACAAGACGTGTCTTTGCACTTTGTGTAATATTCACAATCAAGCAAAGACAATATAGGATAACTCAACTTTTATGCTACAACTATACAAATATGTTTTTCCTCTTTTCATGTCTACAGTTATTTTTCTGCTTCTTCTTTTTAAAACTCATATTCCAGTTAACATAAAATAATGCTTTATACAAATAAAAACAATTCTTTTTAAGATACTGTGACTACCTGTTATGTTTCCTGACAAAATTAATTATGTCTTTGCTAATCTACTCAAGCTCCAAATAGCATTATGCAGTAACTTATCAATACTTACATCCTACAGGGAATATACTTTATCATCTAGGGTCTATAGACTACTTTTAAAAGAAAACAATCAATAAATTCTTTAGGCAGAAATTTATCATGCCATTCTCTCTTTACAATACAAATTGAAATGAAATCCGCTAAACAAGCACAGAACAGTGACAAAGTCCATATGCAGATTTTTAGATATTATTGGTATGTTCCCTCCTTTCTCTGGAAAAATTTCACTTTTTCCTTATATTCTTCAGGGCATCCTTTTCTAGATTAGCTCTTCGATGTATTTAAACCAGCCCCAGAGAGCTGAACTGAACAAATAATTAAAAGAAAACATAATTAGAGAATTTGGGGCCATATTACAAATATAAAAAGTATTTTAAGTAAATACTAATTTGGAAGAAATGCAATAAAAATTATATTAATATACTGCTAACAAAATATTAAATGATCAGTAAACATCAAACATGACCAAAGTATATTGTATTTTGCCTGTGAGGATAAAGAGAAAATGAATACTAAACTAAGCATCCAGCTCAATAATTTAAATAATTATAATCATCCAGAAGAATCCATGAGGAAGTGCATAATGAACATGAATGCATACAGACATTTGTCAGACATTCCTATGATATCCTTACATTAAGCCAAATACAAGTTATCATCGTCTTGGCAGTATTTATAAAAGTAATCCAATTCTGGACCAAATCCTGACAAAATGATTATAATGTTCATCAAGAAGATCAAACTCCTATTTTTTGCAACAGTCTCTTTTCTTAGCTCCCATGTAATAATGTTCTCTTCATTTTTCTTCTTCATCTAGAGGCTTCCTTTTAGTCTCCTTCATCAGATTTCTTCTTTGGTTTTAAATATTGGAGTTCCTCCAGTACATGTACTAGATACTTTCAAGACTCAATATGCAGTTCCTAGAAAATATCCAAATCATTATCCAACATTTAAAAAAAATTCTATGATTTGCTACTGTATTTTTGGGCTAGAACTATATTCTATATAGTCTGTGCTCTCACTATATTCCACAGTCTGCTCAACATCTACATAGACTGAAGAATAAATCACAAAGGCCCCTTAAAGCAATGGATCCGAAATTGAACTCATCTATTTTCTGAACAGGTGCTTCTCTATAGTCTCTTTTCTCCATAGAGCTTACCATAATTCCATCCAGTTTCACAAGAGATCCTGAATCACCCATGATACCTCCATCACGTTCAACAGTGTTCAGAAATTCATCTTCAAAGCATTTGGCTTCACCCCCTGAATATATTTCTAATCTATTCAATTTTCTTAATTTTCTCAAAAAACAACTTAGATCAAGTCACTATAATCTTTCACCTGGACTCTGCCATGGCCTTCTGATGGTCTGGTCTCTTATCAGTTTTCTTCCTCTTCCAAAGAATTCTCTATGCCACAGTCCAGAGTGAGATCAGTCTCTAATATCCTCACATTACTTTTAGGAGAAATACAAAAAATTCTTACATTGGCATGTGTAGTTTTATATGGTCAACTTCCTGCCACTCTCTAATATTGTGTCTTAAACTGCATGCCCATGCTATCTGTTTTAGCCATGCTCGCCTTGAATCAGTGATTTGAACAACTCACGTTCCCTTCCATTGCATGGCTATTGCATGTACTCTTTGCTCTGCCCTAAGTATTTGAATGTGCTCTTCCATCATTTTTGCATAATTGACTTTGCATTTTGCTTATTCATAAACTCAATTATTACCACATCAGAAAGATTTCCATGATTATAAAGTGTAGATTTTGTCCATTGCCTAAGTGTTCCTATAAAAGTATAAATTAGTTTCTTCACAGCACTTATCATGATTTGAAATTATGTTTGTTTGATTGATAACTATCTTCTTCACAAGACTGTATAAGATTCAAGTATTAGAATACCCATGCCTATTTTGCTTACCATTTCACCACAGCCTTCAACACCGGATGGGAAATGTGCAATAGGCAGTTTTACAATGAATGTGAGTGAATGGCAAATATATTTGTGGAAAAAAAACTATTGAAGTAAATTTTATGTGTATAAATACTAAAACATTATATTACTGACACGAAAATGGGTGAATATACCAGTGGAGTGAAATAGATATGAAGAAAATAATGTAATATCTGATGAGAAAGCTATAGTAGAGTAAGAAAGGAAGTTCTATTCAATACTTTTGAAACATCTACCAAACAATTTTTTAAATAAAAAGAGATGGGTTCTCACCTCTTTTTATTTTAAAAATTGTTTTGTAGATATTTCAAAAGTATTAAACATCTCACTGCATGAGTAAGTCAAAATAAATTTTTGATGACACAATTTTGAAAAATACATAATTATTAAAACATTAAACATTTATTAAGCACTCTGGAAAGGATTGTTAAGATTCATAGTCATAATGGCATAGCAGAAATATTTGGAGTAAGATAGACCTATTTTTAATTCCTAATGGTGTTACTTAGACAAGTTGCTTGCTATTAAAAATAATTAATAAACTTTATTTTTATAGGGGTTTTAGGTTTGAAGGAAAATTTAACAAAAAGTACAGACAGTTTCCATATACTTCTTGTTCCTACACACATACAGTTTCCCACTATTGACATTCTGCACCATATGAATGCATTTGCTACAATCAAAGAATCTAGATTGACACATCCTTATCACTAAAAGTTCATCATTTACATTAGCGTTTACTTTGGGTACATCTGATGGATTTGGGGAAGTGTATAATGACATGTATCCACTATTCTACAGTCATACTGAATACTTTTATTACCCTAAAAATATTCTGTTCTCTACCTATGCATCCCAAACCACTAGCTACCACTAATCCTTTTAATGTCTCTATAGTTTTGCCCTTTTAAGAATGTCATACAGTTGGAATCATACAATATGTAGCTTTTTCAGGTTGCTGTCTTTCACTTAGTAATATGCATTTATATTTCCTCTGTTTCTTTTCAGGGATTGATAACTCATTTCTGTTTAATGCTAAGTAATATTCCAAACTCTAGCTGTTCCACAGTTTATTTATTTGGCTACTAAAAGACATTTTAGTTGCTTCCAACTTTTGGCATTTATGACTAAAGTTCCTAAAACATCTGTGTGCAGATTTTTGTGTAAATATAAGTTTTCAATTCATTTGGTAAGTAGGATGAAATGCAATTGCTGGACCGTAGGTAAGAGAATATTTTGTTTTGTAAGAAAATGCTGAACCGTCTTCCAAAATGGCTGTACCATTGTGCATGTCCACCATCAATGAATGAGAATTCCTGTTATTCCACATCCTCATCAGCATTTGGTATTGACAGTGCTTTAGAATGGCCATTTTAATAGATGTGTAGCAGTATGTCCTTTTGATTTAATTTGCAATTTCCTAATGATGTATAATGTTAAACATCTTTCATATACTTAATCACCATCTATAGATCTTTGGTGAGATTTCTGTTCATTTATTTTATCAGGATTGTTCATTTTCTGATTGTTCAGTTTTAAGTAGTCTTTGTATATTTTGGGTAACAGTCCTTTATCAAATGTATCTTTTGCAAGTACTTTCTCCCAGTCTGTGGCTTGTCTTATTCTCTTGACATTGTTCTTTCCAGAGCAAAAGATTTTAATTTTAAGGAAGTCAGCTTAACTATTATTCTTTCATGGATCTTGCCTTTGATGTTGCATCTAAAAATCATCATCATATGCAAGATGAATTAGGTTTTCTCCAGTTATCTCCTAGGAATTTTAGTGTATGGTGTTTAACATTTAGGTCTATAATTCATTTTGAGTTAATTTGGTGAAGGATGTAAGGTGTGTATCTTGATTTTTTGCATATGGATGTCCACTTATTTTACCACTGTTAGTTGAAAATACTATCTTTGTTCTACTGCAGTTTTTATTCCTTGGTCTAATATCAGTTGATTATATTTACATGGTTTCTTTCTATGTTCTCAATTCTGTTCCACTGATTATTTGTCTGGTTTTTTTCCCCAATACCACATTGTTTTGATTACTGTAGCTTTATAACTAAGTCTTGATGTCTGTTAGTGTCATTCCTTTAACTTTGTTCTTCTCTTTTAGTATTGGGTTGGCAATCCTGGGTCTTCATCCACTCTATGTAAATTTTACAATCAATTTGTCAATATCCACAAATTAACTTACTGGAATTTTAATTGAGATTGCACGGACTCTATAGATTAAGTTGGGAAGAAATGACATCATGAAAATGTTGACTCTTTCTATTCATATGAGCATGGAATATCTCTGTTATTTTTTCTTTGATAACATTCATCAGTTTTGTAATTTTCCTCATATACATCTTATAGATATTTGGTTAGATATACGAGTAAGTACTTAATTTTGGGGTGCTAATGTAAATAAAAATGTGTTTTGAATTTCAAATTCCAATTTTTTATTACTGCTACATAGGAAAGCAATTGACTTTATATATTAATCTTATATCATGTAACCTTGTAGTAATTGCTTATTAGTTTCAAGAGTTTTTTGGCAATTTTTGATTTTTTTTATATAGATGATATTGTCGTCTGAGAACAAGAAATTTGATTCATTCCTTCATAATGTGTATACTTTGTATTTCTTTTTATTGTGTTATTACATAGCTAATATATCTAGCACAATATTGAAAAGCAATGCTGACAGGGGACATCCTTGTCTTGTTCTTGATCTTCACAAGAAAATTTTAAGTTTCTCACCATTAAGTATGATATTAGCTGGAGAGTTTTCATAGATGCTCTTTATTAAGTCGAGTAAGTTTTTTTCTATTTTTAATTTATTGATAATTTTTATCATGAATAAATATCGCATTTGATGAATTTTTTTGCATGTATTGATATGATCATGTGATTTTTCTTCTTTAGCATGATGTGATGGATGACATTACTTAATTTTCAAAAGTTGAAACAAATTTGCATACCTGGCACAGATTCCACTTGGTCATGGTGCATACTTATCTTTATATATTGCTGGGTATAGTTTGCTAATATTTTGTTGAGGATTTTTGCATTTATGTTCAAGAGAGATATCAGTCTATTATTTTTTTCTTTCTTCTAATGTATCAAAATCCCAGAAATTTTGGAAGTTGGATTCATTTCATTTTATTTAGTTCAATATATGTTTTAATTTCAAGATTTTTTCTTTAATCCATGTGTTATTTAGAAGCGTGTTATAATCTCCTAATATTTTGGAATTTTCCAGCTAACTTGCTGTTACTGAGTCTAGTTTAATTCTATTGTGGCGTAACAGCAGAATAGTATAAGTTCAATCCGTTTACATTTGTTGAGTTCATTGAGGTGTATTTTATGTCCCAGAATATGGTCCATCTTGGTGAATGTTTCATGTAAGCTTGAAAAGAATATTTAAACTGATTTTGTTAGATTAAGTAGTCTGTAAATGTCAATAGGTTCAATTGATCAATGCTGCCTTTGAGTTCAACTAAGTTCTTACTGATTGTCTGCCTGCTGGATCTCTCCATTTCTGATAGAGGTTTAACATCTTCTACTATAAGAGTAGATTCATCTATTTCCCCTTGAAGTTCTATTAGTAAATTGACCTTTAGTAATGTAGTAGTAAGATGTAAGAAAAAAGAAGAGTTATATATTCCTATGATTAAGTTTCAGTGTTTGGTGAGGCTGTGTTCCTGGACTGTGAACCTTATCAGTGCTTCTGAGTCCCCCCTATCCCTCATAGATGGGACAGGATGGCTAGAGGAGGCTGGAGTTAGGTATTTCTTTCCTGTAGATAGGTTAGGCTTTGATGAAACCCCAGCATATTAGACTCTGATAAAATATTTTCTCCTGAAAGCAGGCCTTATTAAGAAGAACAGAATGCTTCAGTGTGTTTTGAAATAGTCACTTCCCATAAGTAAGAGAAAATTTTTATCTGATATTAACTATGAGAATCTGGTAGGGCTCCTAGGGGTACCATTAATAAAGCTGTGTGGGTGCGCTGATGACTGGGTCTCCCTGGAGTATTCTTTATTTCCAGACTTGTCTACATTTAACCTCCAGCAATTTTTCAATAACAGTTCAGATTTCCTATCCCTGGCACTGGTTCCTGCAGAAGTTTCTGCTTATGAGTTTCTGCTCTGGTAAATTGTGATTCTCTGTATTTGCCTGTCTGTCTCTCCAATCCGGGGGCAGTGGTTTGCCCTGTGACTTCACTTCTGGGATGGATTTAAAAAGATTTGTTGATTTTTCATTTTGTTTCCCTTTTTATTGTTAGGAGCTGATTTCTAAGTTCCTTACAGGCCTGCCAGACCAGAAACACAAAGACATTATTTGCTTACAAAACTGAGAGCCTCAATTTCCTGATTTTTAAAAGAGAGAATTTTAATACTTAACTCATATAGATGAATTTAAGATTAAATTTTGAAATATTTTATATAAATGGATTTAGGTTAAATTATATGATATCTACCCTAATATAATGTCAGTTACATATTTTCTTAAATATTAAGAAACCAGATACCAAGTTCTACCACCATAGGAATAGCTTTTATTTTTGATAGACCAACTGTGGCCCTACATACTCCTCCTGGGTGACTGAAGTTTAAATATTCAAGGGTTTCGTTTTGCTTGTTGAACTCTTATAGCTATTGTAAACTTCCCAAGATGCAGATGACTGAACTTCAGATAGCAATTTTATGATTCCCAACTCATCGAAGGTCTTATTTATATTTTTCAGTTGTATTTTTTTTTCTAAGCCAAGGAAAACATTGGCCATCCAGGAAATTTCCTATAACTGAACTATAGTCAGGATGTTCAACATCACTTTACTTGGAGCTGGAAAAATGTGTTTTTGAAGTTGTATATAGTTATGTCCTTGCACATATTGAAAGCTTTCTATAGTACTAAAAGTTTGTTTTATTTAATCAAACATTAAACATTTTTAAGAAAATAATCAGACAGTAAAGCAAACTTATCTTCTTGAAAAAAAAAATACCTTGCATCACAAAATAATATCCAGAAAGTTAAGCCATATAAAATTTTACATTATGGGTGTTTTAAAAAAAGACATAATATGAAAACAACAAACAGGACAACTGTAGCATATATAATACATATTTCCTGTCTTTTTTTTTTCTAGGTTTCATTTGTGTATTTTTATTTTTTTATTTTATTATTATTATACTTTAAGTTTTAGGGTACATGTGCACAATGTGCAGATTAGTTACATATGTATACATGTGCAATGCTGGTGTGCTGCACCCATTAACTCGTCATTTAGCATTAGGTATATAAAGTGTTAATTTTACCCTAAGAACGGAGAGAAAAACCCTTTCAATAGATAAGGTAAAAAAAATCTGAATCTTAGTTTTAAAAAGACCTATTAAGTGTATCGAAAAATATTTAAAATAATAAATAAAAACTTTTAAAAAACAATAAATATACTTTTTGCTCATAAACTTATTAAAATATAAAAAAGTCCAATGTTGATGGACATATGGTAAAACAGGAATTCTAATACAGGACTATTATTTGAAAAGCCATTTGTTTTGGTATCCAAAGTCTGAAAATATTTACTCTTTTTGATTCAACAGTTTTCAGTTTGGAAGCCCTCCTGAATGATATCGTATGCTGAAATATATTTGTGCCTGTATTTGTTATTCAAAGTGGCATTTAAGATAACACATTTAGAAATGATTCACATACTCAACTATAATAAACTTTATTATAACATGTTTATATAATAAATATGTATTATAAAACAGAAATTTAATGTTTATCTTCAAGCAATAATTTACAAAAATTTCTACGTTTATTTAAAATGCAAAAGGCAGGATGGAAAGTGTTTTCATCGAATGATTTAATCTATTTAAGCCATCATCACTAAACCACTAGACACATAAACATCTTTATACAATGCATTGTTTCAGTATTCCACAATTTCTAGTCTTTGCATTGGATTAGAAAATTAGATATAATTTTATTTTTATTTATACAAATTCCCAAAAGAATGAGAGGAATTTCTTCTTTGCATAGAAATTATTATATTTTTGATCACTATTTACTCATATTGGGTGTACGGCAAGTCTACCATAGATTCTATCCAAGAGGTCTTTCAGTTATATATGAGGAAATTGCTTTTGTTTCTATAAACTAGATACTGGTCCCACATGAGAAAATCATGTTAATTTTAACTTAGTGATGAAGTATCTAGGGACACATATCATAATTTATAGATAATATTATTAATATTTAAAGTGTGTTGAAACTATTGTGCCACATTCCTTCCATGCATTCACTCATTGAATCTGCATACAACCATAAGAGATACATACTATTATAATCCCCATCTTGTCAATGAAGATACTAAGCCATAGAAAAATTAGGTAACTTATACAGAGTCACGAAACTGGTTCCTGAAATAAATACCTATGATACATTGGAGATGTTCAGCTTTCAGAGCTCATACTTATAAAAATGTTAGTTTTTATTACTTCATGAATGATTTACTTTCAGTTATCAACATCCCCTTAAAACAAGTAAATATTCTTGGATTTATTACTGCCTTGAGTGCGAAAATTGGGACCATCAACGTATTTCCTGACGCCTGGTTCTATACTTTACTCACTAGGCTCTGACGAGCTATACAAGCTCTCTTGCAGACTAAGACAAATCCTGCCACGTTGCACAGCTGGTACTTGAAAATGTCACTGTTGATTAGATATTTTTAGTCATTTAATTTTTGCTCTATAAGCTGGATTTCAGTTCTCCTTCATGACTGACACATATTGTTTCTGTCTTTTACTTCTGTCCACATTTTTCTTTAGGGCATTCATTAAAAGAAACAAGACATATTATTTTTAATAAGATATCACCTGCAGAAAGGAAGCAATGGGAATAAAGTAGAGTCCTTCCCATGAAAAATATTGCTCCAGTTAACTAGCCTAAATTGAGTTAATTTTGGAAATTGTCTGCCCCAGAATTAAAACAATAAAATCCCTACATTTGAATTCTAAATAGCAATATAGAATAAATGTATTATAACAAAACAGAACCACATGGGAAAGTGTAAAGAAATTCTCAAAATAAGTCTTACAAGAGAATGTTCTATTTTTCAACAAAGAACAGGCACTGTGTGTTAAAGTCATAGCTGAGAGTTTTACTTGCGGGAATATGTGATAGTTTGGGTAGAAGAGGGCACAATTTGGACTTTGATATCAATTTTATTGGAGAAAAAAAATCAGTACTTACAATTCTATAATCAAATTTAATATGCATCATACTGTAAAACAAGATACTTCTATAAATAGCTATCATAAAGAAGATGAAATAAACTAAATAAAATTTTTGCCCTCTTGAACTGAGTCTTATGTTTTTATATAATGAATATTTACAAATGAATTGTTTTGTAGAAATGACTTAACAACAATCAGTACATTTTTAGAAGGTATTTATAATAGCCAGAAATAATTACTACTCTTGGCTAATCATGGTCATTTTTATACGTAACCTTAAACTACTTTTTAGATAATAAAATAATAAACGCTTTTTGTAAATAAATCAAACATGTATTAACACAGGATATAAAACTTGTTAGTATCTTAAGACCAAAATAAACCCACTTTTATACTATTATTTGTATATGTCTTTATTTCCATGTATAATATATAAACATTTGTTCTATAAGGATATGGCAGATACTGAATTAAGAGTTTACATTCATTATCTATTTTAACCCTCACAAGAACCAAAAAACCCTATGAGTTTGGAAATATTACTTTCCACATTTTACAGACACATATATGAAATTATTAATTTTTTAAAAGAGAATGAGAGTTTATTAAAACTTTAGTTCATGCTGGGCATGCTGGTTCACACCTGTAATCCTAGCAATTTGGGAGGCCAAGGCGAGCGGATCATCTCAGGTTAGGAGTTCGAGACCAGCCTGGCCAACATGGTGAAACCCCGTCTCTACTAAAAATACAAAAATTAGCCAGGCATGGTGGCAGGTGCCTGTAATCCCAGCTACTTGGGAGTCTGAGGCAGGAGAATCTCTCGAACCTGGGAGGAGGAGGTTGCAGTCAGCCCAGATCACGCCACTGCACTCGAGCCTGGGTGACAGAGCGAGACTCCATTTCAAAAACAAAACAAAACAGAACAAAACAAAACTAAAGTAAACTTCAGTTCATATAGCAAGGCAACCTGAGTTTCAATAGTGTTTCTGCTAATTACTAAATGTATGATTCCTGGCAAATTACCTAATCTGCTTTTACCTCAATTTCTTCTATAAAATGAGAGTAATAATAGTACCTACCTTATAGGCATAATGTGAAGATTAAATATTTCCATGAATTTAAAATGCTTAGATGGTTACCTGAAACATAGAAAAGACTCCATAAATGTTAATAAACATTTATCTATTGAGATCTATTGGTTCCTCAATGTTATCTATGTCTTTGTGAGTATACACAGAGCTATCCCATCTTTTGAAATAGTTGTATAGTGTCTGTTTTCATTTTCTCCATCCCCTTCTGTTTGACTTTTTAGTTTTCTTTTAATTGCAAACTGCTACAGTAAATATAATTGTGGGGGTGTGTGTAAATATATATAGTCTTACAGTTGAATAAATATGTCTACATTGTATACATTTTTCTTTCTTTTTTATATTTAATATTTTTATTTTCTAAATTATTTATTTATTTATTTTAATTTTATTTTAATTAATCATTCTTGGGTGTTTCTCGCAGAGGGGGATTTGGCAGGGTCATAGGACAGTAGTGGAGGGAAGGTCAGCAGACAAACAAGTGAACAAAGGTCTCTGGTTTTCCTAGGCAGAGTGTTTGTGTCCCTGGGTACTTGAGATTAGGGAGTGGTGATGACTCTTAACGAGCATGCTGCCTTCAAGCATCTGTTTAACAAAGCACATCTTGCACTGCCCTTAATCCATTTAACCCTGAGTGGACACAGCACATGTTTCAGAGAGCACAGGGTTGGGGGTAAGGTCATAGATCAACAGGATCCCAAGGCAGAAGAATTTCTCTTAGTACAGAACAAAATGAAAAGTCTCCCATGTCTACTTCTTTCTACACAGACACAGCAACCTTCCGATTTCTCAATCTTTTCCCCACCTTGCCCCCTTTTCTATTCCACAAAACCGCCATTGTCATCATGGCCTGTTCTCAATGAGCTGTTGGGTACACCTCCCAGACGGGGCGGTGGCCGCGCAGAGGGGCTCCTCACTTCCCAGTGGGGGCAGCCGGGCAGAGGCGCCCCTCACCTCCCAGACGGGGCGGCTGGCTGGGCGGGGGGCTGACCCCTCCACCTCCCTCCCGGACGGGGCGGCTGGCCGGGCGGGGAGCTGACCCCCCCCCACCTCCCTCCCGGATGGGGCGGCTGGCCGGGCAGAGGGGCTCCTCACTTCCCAGTAGGGGCGGCCGGGCAGAGGCGCCCCTCACCTCCCGGACGGGAAGGTTGGCCAGGCGGGGGGCTGACCCCCCCACCTCCCTCCCGGACGGGGCGGCTGGCCGGGCGGGGGGCTGACCCCCCACCTCCCTCCCGGATGGGGCGGCTGGCCTGGCGGGGGCTGACCCCCACCTCCCTCCCAGACAGGGTGGCTGCCGGGAGGAGACGCTCCTCACTTCCCAGACGGGGTGGCAGCCGGGCGGATGGGCTCCTCACTTCTCAGACGGGGTGGCGGGGCAGAGACGCTCCTCACCTCCCAGACGGGGTCGCGGCCGGGCCGAGGCGCTTCTCACATCCCAGACGGGGCGGCGGGGCAGAGGCGCTCCCCACATCTCAGACGATGGGCGGCCGGGCAGA
The DNA here is from genome assembly GCF_029281585.2 of Gorilla gorilla gorilla. Taxonomy (NCBI): domain Eukaryota; kingdom Metazoa; phylum Chordata; class Mammalia; order Primates; family Hominidae; genus Gorilla; species Gorilla gorilla. The sequence goes on from NC_073230.2 coordinate 17,528,226, forward strand.
GACGCTCCTCACTTCCAGGATGTGATGGCGGCCAGGAAGAGGCGCTCCTCACTTCCCAGATGGGATGGCGGCCGGGCAGAGACGCTCCTCACTTTCCAGACTGGGCAGCCAGGCAGAGGGGCTCCTCACATCCCAGACGATGGGCGCCCAGGCAGAGACGCTCCTCACTTCCCAGACGGGGTGGCAGCCGGGCAGAGGCTGCAATCTCCGCACTTTGGGGGGCCAAGGCAGGTGGCTGGGAGGTGGAGGTTGTAGCGAGCCGAGATCACGCTACTGCACTCCAGCCTGGGCGCCATTGAGCACTGAGTTAAGGAGAGTCCGTCTGCAATCCCGGCACCTCGGGAGGCCGAGGCTGGCGGATCACTCGCGGTTAGGAGCTGGAGACCAGCCCGGCCAACACAGCGAAACCCCGTCTCCACCAAAAAAATACGAAAACCAGTCAGGCGTGGCGACGCGCGCCTGCAATCGCAGGCACTGGGCAGGCTGAGGCAGGAGAATCAGGCAGGGAGGTTGCAGTGAGCCGAGATGGCAGCAGCACAGTCCAGCTTTGGCTCGGCATGAGAGGGAGACCGTGGAAAGGGGAGCGGGAGAGGGAGCCCGTGGAAAGGGCAGAGGGAGAGAGAGAGAGGGAGAGGGAGAGGGACTACATTTTTCAAGTGTAATTTCTGAATCAACAGCCATGAATATTTAAAATGTGTAGATAATGTTTGTTACCCACTGAAACACTGACACCAACTTATGTTCCTTCCTATAGGTAGTGTTAATTTCCTCTTGTGTCACTATTACTAGATTTATTCATTTGTTTGTCCACTAATTCAACAAAATTTATTTGCCAGTTATTATGTTTCACATAATTTGTTAAGAACTGGAGACATCTTGTCCCTGTTCATGGAACTCACACTCTTTGGAGAAGACTGATTTCAAATATCTAATTGAATGTTGGGAAGATGTCCAACTGAAATGATGTCATTATTCCATAACAGATGAAAAAGATAGGTCGTGAAACAAAGCAGCATGTTCAGAACAAGTAAGAATAAGTAACTTAATACATTAATAAAGTGAAATTATTTAATAAATATAATTTTCATAAATAAATATATTTATTATATATATTTATAGGAAGGTTTTGATAAGTGAAGTCTCAAAGATGGGCTAAGAAATCTATAGATGGGGTCATCCATCATCTTTTTTCAGTCAAGATAGCAAATTATCTGAAACATTTCAGTGAATTTTATTCTACTGATATACTGAGCAGATAAAAATGAAAATTAAATGCTTATCATGCATTATGAGGTACAAAAAATTGTTGCGTCTTTTAGATTTTTAAAAAATGGTTTATAATTTGTGATTTTCATTTTATACTTCAGTCTTCATCATAACCATCAGCAAGGAGTAAATGATAGCTCATAATTTAGCTGCTAGACTTACAGTGCGGGGCAGGGAGTTGAGGCGGAAACTAGATGTTCTAGTATTTTACAACGAGGTATCTGAATATGTGTTTCCATTTATATTCAGTAAGTACCTTATCACAGAGAACATTGTCTCTTCCAGCTCCCACTCCTCCCAAAAGTCACTTAATCAAATTAAATATGCTCAAAGTCTAACCTTTTAAATCACACTGAAACCAAGCTAGATCCCATGGCGATTTCTCTTTAACACCAGTAATTATATGCTTCCATTGCCCTCTGACTCCTGCAGGATCCAGGGCAGTTCAGTGTGGAAATGAGCCTCATTAATTCCCATTTATGCAATTCAGTCCAAAAACTGTAGGGTGGGAACATTTTTTTCCCTCTCTTAACTAAAGCAAATGGTACAGAGGCTCTGATCTATTTCATCATTTAGACGATCTACTACTGCCAAAATAAATCAATTAGAGAAACATTCATCAATTGTATTCAGCACCACCACCTAATCTTGCGACAGTTCCCAGTCATAGAGATTCATCTACTCCCTCTGGCTGGGTAGCAGAAAAATCTCAAAACTTAGGACTATGGCTACTCAGTCCTTGTTTTAGACTTATCCAACACTGCACTGAACATTGTGTTTAGAATAAAGTACCTGAGCTACTCTTGCCAAAGAAACGTTTAATGATGTTACAAATGAAGTGTTAAATTTGATTCACTGCATTTTATATAGCAGCGCTATGCAGTAGAAATATAACGTGACCCACCACATAATGTAATTTTTTATTTTCTAGTATCCACATTAAAAATAGTAAAAGGAAAAAGGTGAAATTAATTTTAATAATATATTTTATTTAAATAGATATATCCAAAATAGTAACATTTCAACATATAATCAATATAAAAATTGTTAATGAGATATTTTACAATTTTTTTATATAAATTATTTGAAATATGATGCGTATTTTACACTTACAGCACATGTCAATTCAGACTTGCCACATTTTAAGTACTCAATAGCCACATGTGGCCAATAGCTGCCATGTTACACTGTGTGTGTGTGTGTGTGTGTGTGTGTATACATATATATGTAACTTTAAATTCTCTGTGAAATAGGATGGAACAAAATTTTAAAGTTAAAAAGAGCAATAGTTAACATTTTTATGGCAGTTAATAGTTTGCTAAGCACTCTAATACACAGAATTGTAGTTGACTTGCATGTCAGACCCATTTTCTTCTGCTATATCAAAGCAATTCCTAAAGTAGAAAGCATGACATGTGTAAGAGAGAGAAAAATAAAAGTTTACTTAGAACTAAACTCATAGCAGCAATTTTTACATTCAAAGCTCAGGCCACAAAAGCAAAAATAAATACATGGGACTATATCAAACTGAAAAGCTTCTTCATAGCAAAGAAAACAATCAACAAAATGAAAGAGCAGCCTATGGATTGGCAAAAATATTTACAAACCATATATCTGATAACAGGTTAATATCTAACATGTGTAAGTAACTCATATAACTCAAAAGTAGAAGAAAAATCTGATTAAAAAATGGGTGAGAGACCTGAATAGGCATTTCTCCAAAGAAAACATAAAAATCACCAAAAAGTATAGGAAAATATGTTCGATATTATTAATCATCAGGGAAATGTAAATCAAAACCACTGTGAGATACCATCCCACACCTGTTAAAATAACTATTGACAGAAAGTCAAAAGGAAGCAAATGTTGGCAACGGTGTAGAGAAAAGGGAACTCTTGCACATTGTTAGTGGGAACATAGATTGGTACAGCCATGAGGGAAAAACAGTATGGAGGTTTCTAAAGTAATTAAAAATAGAAATATGATATGACCCAGTAATCCCTCTGGGCTCCAAAGGAAATGAAGTTACTACCTAATAAATATATCTGCACTCTCATGTTCATTACAGCATTATTCACAATAGCCAAAATATGGAAATAATCTGTGTCTGTAAGTGGACAAATGAATAAAGAAATAATATGGAATATTATTGAGGCTTCAGTGAGTATGACTATGCCATTAAACTCCAGCCTGGGTGACAGAGCAAGGTCCTGTCTCAAACAAACAAACAAATAAACAAAAAATGTTTAAAAGTAACAGATACATAGGATAAACAAGTCTAGAGATCTAATGTACAATATGAGGTCTATAGTTAATAAAATTGTACTGAATTTGGGATTCCTGCTAAAAAAGTAGATTTTAGCTGCTCTTGTCACAAAAAAAAATCTAAATGAGTAACTATGAGAAATGATGAATATATTAATTTGCTTCACTATCATAGCCTTTTTTATCTTTAAGTATGCCATAATATCATATTGTATGCCTTAAATGTACACACTCAATTTTTTAAAGTAAGTTACATAATGCACATTAGAAGGTACATAAATGTAAATAAATCTTTATACCAAGCCCACCCCTTAGGAAATCTTATTAGGGAGACATAAAAATAAAATCTCAAGTAGATGCTTCTTTGTTCAGTGAGGCTGTATTGGTTCATTCTCACGCTGCTAATAAAGACATTCCTGAGACTGGGTAATTTTTAAAGGAAAGAGAATTAATTGACTCACAGTTCAGCATGGCTGGGAAGGCCTCAGGAAACTTACAATCATGGCAGAAGGGAAAGCAAACACATCCTTCTTCACATGGCAGCAGAAAGGAGAAGTGCCAAGCAAAAGGGGAAAAAGCCCCTTATAAAACCATCAAATCTCATGATAACTCACTCATTATCAGAGAACAGCATGAGGAAAACTGCCTCCATGATTAAATTATCTCCCACTGAGTTCCTCCCGGGACACGTGGGGACTATAGGAACTGCAATTCAAGATGAGATTTCGATGAAGAAACAGTCAAACCATATCAGAGGCATAGGAAGAAGTTCGAGATCACACAAATAGACTCAGCTAAGTGTGGAGGCTGGAGTTAGAGAGGGATGGCTTGTTTCACATCAGAATGTGTATTTGTGGTTAGCTGACTTGGTTGAGGTAGGGTTTGAGAGAACTGCTCAGTAGAAGGGATAGGGGATAATGACATGACCACAGGGTAAATTTCATTTTGGCAAAATTACCCAAGGGGATTCTCAGAACCGGCCCTTTTAGCCTTTTCTCCTTGACCTTATTAATAAAAGTAAATTTTTCTACCACTCTTACAAGAAATAAGTCCTTTTTATAAAATTTTAATTTCAACCAATATTAGAATGTCTCTGTATACTACTTGCCACAAATCTTTCTGCCTTTATCCTCGCCTATTTTTCTGGCCTTCTTAAAAAAACATTTTTCTGTAGTCAGAACTGTAGAGTTAATATGCTTCACCAGTTATTGCCCACTACTGTGCTGTTTACAATATTAATTTATAATCTATCACATGAACTGTTCCAAGTATGGTTGTGTGGTTGCTTTGAGTATCCAACTTAAAAGCAGTTATTCATGTGGGCAGAAATAAAATATTTTAATAAAAACTGTAACTGTGTTGTTGTCATCCCTTTTATACATTTGTGTTGAGGATAAATCAGTTTTAGCAGTAGGGAACAGCAACTCAGCTCTGGAGCTTACCAGTCTTATGGAAGCCTCGCTGGTATTTCTTACTTCATCTCTTCCCTTTATTTAATGTCTTGCTTTTTATTATAATATCACTTCCTTTTTATATAGACAGGGTCTCGCTATGTTGCCCAGGCTCGACTCAAATTTCTGGGCTCAAGTGATCCGATCTTCCTTCCTCAGTCTCTCAAGTAGCTGGGACTGCACGCAAGCACCACAGTACCCAGCTGTTATCACTTCCTTCAGCTCTGCTCTTAACATCGGAACTATAGAGAAGCAGTGGTCTAGTTAAAAAAACAAACAGTTGTTTGCTATTTCTCCAGGCTGGGTGCCCAGTCCCACCTTCCCTGTGACAACCTAACAATCTTAAGACGGGTCTTTAAAACCAGGCAATATCCCAGCACTTTGGGAGGCTGAGGCGGGCAGATCACGAGGTCAGGAGATCTAGACCATCCTGGCTAACAAGGTGAAACCCCGTCTCTACTTAAAATACAAAAAATTAGCCGAGCATGGTGGCGGGCGCCTGTAGACCCGGCTACTTGGGAGGCTGAGGCAGGAGAATGGCGTGAACCCCGCAGGCGGAGCTTGCAGTGAGCCGAGATTGTGCCACCGCACTCCAGCCTGGGCGACAGAGCGAGACTCCGTCTCAAAAACAAAACAAAACAAAAAACAGACAACGCTAGCAAACTCTGTGAAGAAACAGGTAGATTTCAGATTGATCTTGCTGGGTTTTATTGCACAGTAGGGCTGGTTGGGAATTTACGCCTTCCTCCTAATACCGCATTTTGGAAGGTGAAGGTATGGCAGCACTATAATTCACCTTGGTTATTGATCCATCCCTTGAGAAACTATGCTAATTGTATCAAAAACACAGCTGTTGGCGAAGAAACACAAACTGGCTCTATGGGTTTGGGAGATAATTTGAAGTTAGAGCATCAGTCTTCAAAGTATAGTCTACCTTGTCCAGGGAAAGTGTAAGGCAATTCCTTGGGGAAAACAAAAGAACATCAAAACTTGGATTTTTAAAAATCTAAAATTAGAACAAAATTAGACTTTAGATTTAACACATAGAGAGACATATAGGTATATAATAATATACATAAACATATGTGTATAATTTATAAACAAATATGCATCTTTTAAAAACATAGGCTCGAAATTTTTTAACCGATGCGATTCATAAAAACGTCTTAATTTTTTATGTTTCATAAAAAACATTTACAAGATTGGTAAAATTCAAGGCCAGTCCAATGAGACAGGCACAATGTACCCAAATTTTCAAAGCTGTGAAGAAGTGAATGAAAATATCCTTTTAGGACTGCTTAGGCCCAGTGTGGGCTGGAGATTTTTCTCAAACATAAGTAACTGAATTAAGACAAAAGCTTTATTTGGCCATTTGTTATTTTCCCATAAACATATAACTGAGTTGTCTAAATCATTAGCAATTTTTTGTCTTTATAAAATTAAGTCAACACACAACTTGGAGCAATATTTAAAGAAACAAAAAGAGCCAAAGATAAGTTAAGCAATCTAGTCTCAATAAAGTTAACTATTAATCTTCGACTCATTAAAGTTTGCTTTTCTTTCTACACGGGGAAAAACCTTCACTTTTTCTCACTTCTAAGCTGCTCTAGACCTTTACCTTCCTCTGTTTCCTAAGGAGCATTTTGTTTCTGATTTTAAGAAGTCTTATAATTTCTTTACCCTCCTGTATTAAAGAAAAGTCACTGATGATCTAATTTGGGTGAGTTAGTGTTTCCATCAAAAAGCAGTTCATCTCCTTCAGGGGTGCAATTTTTCTAATCTCTGGGGGACTGAGGACACCTTATCACCTTTGCAAGAAATAGATTCCATGATCCTCCTTCTTCAAGATCCATAAATTGGAAAAGGTACTTGGCTCGAATCACCCGAAATCGTGAAAAACTATTATAATTTGTGATAAATTTCTAGTCCTGAAAAAAATCTTAAGCCAAAAAAAGGCTGTCTAGTTTTTATTTTCATTAAAACAAATGTATATATGTGGTATACAAAGACTTAGAATGAAATTGTTTGGTTTGATTGTTTTTAAGTATTATGAAATGGAATCATACTATGTATATCCTTTTACAAGGTGATGTTTTTCAATGGGCCATTAGGTTTCTAAGATTCACTCTTGTTTCTATGTGAAGCTGCTGATCATTGTTTCACTGCTGAATAGTATTTCATTGTGTCAGTATTCCACAATTTATTTAGCTATTATCTCATTGTGTCAATTTATTTAGCTATTCTTCTTTCAACAGATATTTTTGTTATTTGTAGGTAATTTGATTGTTTTGCTCTTAATAGCAATGCTATCATGAACATTCCTGCTGCTGCATTTTGTTAACACATGTAATGACCTTAGTAGGCAGTAGATTTCAAATCTTTAGGCCACAATAGACAGTGAGGTACACATTTTAAGACAGGTAACAGACACAGGCACACATATAAATAAAACTGAAGCAAATTCCTTCAATCTTTACCTATTTAAATGGCACTCTACCATTTTCTATTTCCGTATTTTGCTTTATTACATATATAGTTATATGTATTGTTTTGTAGTCTATATTGTTCTATTTAATTTTTTAAAATGCTGGTAAGATCATTGAAACTGAGATTCATAGTTTAAAAATACAGCTTTCTATCCGTTATACACCTGATAGAAAAATGCTGTTTCAAATATTTACTTTCTCAATTTTATAAGACAATAACAATAATTTTCAAAATATGATTGAGTCGAATCAAATTTCAACTACTACCATAAAACAATTCATGCCTCTCCACATTCCACAGACATTAGTATTATCAGACTTTCAGTTTTTTAAAAAAAATCAATGCAAATCACATAAAACAACATCTAGTTGTCATTTGTATTTTAATCCCTCTGATTAATAAGTTGAACATCATTTCCTCTTATTCAAAATACTACTTGAGTTTTTAATATGATTTCTAGTAGTGCCATTTACATATTGGTTTGTAAGAAAGTTTGTTATACCATTGATGCTAATTCAATTCTATTTAATTATAGTGTCCAGTGTCTTATCTCACTTTAGGCTTGCCTTTCATATTACATATTGTGTCTTTTAATGAAAATAAAATTTTCAGATTACCTGTATTCTTTTCTTTTTCTTTTCTTTCTTTTTTTTTTTTTTGTTTGTTTGTTTGTTTGTTTGAGATGGAGTCTTGCTCTGTCACCTGTCACTAGGCTGGAGTGCAGTGGCACAATCACAGCTAACTGAATCCTCGACTTCCCAGGCTGAAGTGTATTTCCTTCCTCGCCTCCCGAGTAGCTGGGACAACAGGCTTGCACCACCATGCCTGGCTAATATTTTGGGTATTTTTTGTAGAGACAGGGTTTCACCATGTTGCCCATGCTGGACTCAAGCAATCCTCCCTCCTTGGCCTTCCAAAGTGCAGGGCTTATGGGCATGAGCCACCATGCCCAGCCTGGATATTCTTTTGACTAGTGCTGCTGATTTTCCTTATGTGCTTACAGATCCTCGGTTGTTCATTTATATCAAAACAAAAGACCCAGGCATCTATTTTGCATTTCTTATGCTGTTGGGTTAGTATGTGTATTCCCAACTGGATCTCTCTCTTGAGGGGATATTCTATGATTTCTATATTAGGTAGGATGAGGCTTTCTTTTTTTTTTTTTGTTTTTTTGTTTTTTTGAGACGGAGTCTCGCTCTGTCGCCCAGGCTGGAGTGCAGTGGCGCGATCTCGGCTCACTGCAAGCTCCGCCAGGATGAGGCTTTCTAAATAACAAGCTTCACACTTTAGGGTGAACAGGCCTGGAATTCTCTAAGGGTACAATCCCAAACCTATGTGTGTTTGTGTGTATCAGGGTGCACAGAGGAGTGAGTTTGGCATCAGTAACATCCGAAGTTGTCATATATAGAAGCTTTTCTTATTCCAAACCTTCACTAAATCAGTGCCTCTAAGCCCAGAATCTCTTTGAAATTTTGCTGGGCAAATTGCTCCAAGACTTTTCTGCAGATTCCTTAATAAATGCTACTATCTCTTCACCTCTCTCATTTTCAACCCGTACATTAACACTTCCTATCTTCAAGAAACTTTAGAAATCTTTTATTCTGTTGTAATTTTCCTCTGTTCTTCTGCTACGGTCTTATTATCTTATTTATTACACTTTTTATTTCTAGTTCAGTTTTAACTTTAGAAGGACATGAAACAAATCCATAAACTGATCTTTCATCTTGAACTAGATGACACATGAGTCATGTAGTTTTACCCCTTCCTCAGTGGTTGGTTAGTATGCAGTTGTGTTAGCTTGAAATAAGGGAAGGAATGAAAAGCAAAATCTCTTGGGAGATCCGTTTCTTCATTCAGCAAATACAGAGCATCTTATAGAAAACCTGGTTAAGAAAGAATGGCCAGATTATAAAAAGAAACAGGAGAAAGCAAAGTCAGTTATGTAAAGGCAGGGAGTAGTTTCAGGAGTTACTAATGGTTAATGCTATCTATTGCTGTAAAATATTTTATAAGCAGGGGAAGGACTCTAACGTGATTTTTTTTCCTGGTGTTTTAATCTGAGGGATATCACTAGTCTGCAGGGATCCAAGCTTCTCTAGACTTACAATCCACTACCTCTTCTCTGTCAACTCAAATTTAACCTTTCTCCATATGATGCTACAGTTGTAGTTTTGCCTTAGAACTTTAAAAAAAAAAAAAAAGACTATCTGAACTCTTTCAAATTGAAAGTATTTGTTTACAATTGTATGTCCAAATACTTCTAATCTTCTGTATTTCACATAGCTAGTTGCACTTGCTTTAAAACGCTTGAGCTATAAACTATTTCTATGATTTAAACTCAATCAATCAATAACACAACACACTTTACAACTGATTTCACTGTACCATAAGGCATAAAAAGAAGGATAAGAACTGGCTTCTTCTAAACAAGATTTTATGACAATACAGTAAAGAAATTACACTAATGCTATTTAGACTTCCACTGAACTGGACATAATAGAATATAATTTTCTTCCAAATCTTAACTATAAATCCCTGAATATCCCCAATAATCAGCTCAGGCCCAGACAAGGAAATGCTAAGAACATTTATCTCACAAATTTGAGCTTCAAAGGGTTATCTTGAACTCTTTCACTGTCAGAGAAGTATCCAAGCAAAGGTCAGGCTCTCATTAAAGCTTATCTGAAGCCAGAGTTTTATGTTATGGTTTATTGCCTCAAGTACCAATTAATACAGAATTAAAGAAATGAAAAACCAGTGATTCATACCTTTGCAGGCAAATCTTCACACTTCAGCATAATGTTAAAATATTGTCATTTTAGTCATGCAGTATTTTATTAGGCACTTAACTCTGTAGGTTTTACCAAAAGATATATAACATTCATTTTTAACAAAATGCAGAGGAGATTTGGGGAACATTTACTCAAAAGCTAATAAAGAAAAATCTTAGAGGTATTTTCTAACCAGCGACTTAAACATGGACATCAATTATTAATGAAGTTGAAATGCTTAATAATAGGGGACTGGAAAGATCCTATAAAGAATTGCTGAAATATCACCATGATATCAAGGGCGATTGTCTTCTTAGGAGGCATACAAAAAACAATAAAAAGCGTAATTGCACACTATAACATTAATGAATTTTGCCTACAAGGCTATTGGTTGGGAGACGAGAAAGGATACTGAAGAACCACGGGAGGGATTACAGAAGCATGCATTCCCCATTTCATTACTATATTTTATGTAACTTGGAAGCATTCTTACCCTTCCTGTAGATAAATGCTAACCCAGTAATACTGATAATCTCCTTCAAATACCTGTAGGCACATTTTGCATGTACGATTGACTGCTGAACAAAGCAGGAGTTGAGGCACACACCCCCACACAGTTGGAATCTGAATATGAGTTTAAACTCTTTCCAAAAGCTTCACTGGTAACAGCCTACTGTTGACCAGAAGTCTTACTAATAACATAAACAGCTTATTAACATGTTTTGTATGTTATATATATTAGATACTGCATTTCTACAGAAAGGGTAGAAAAAAGTTCTTAAAATCATAAGAGAAAATACATTTACTAAGTGAAAGTGGATACTCATAAAGGTTTTATCCTCATCATCTTCACATTGAGTAAGCTGAGAAGGAGGAGGAAGCAGAGGAGTCAGTCTTGCTGTCTCAGTGGTGGCAGAGGTAAGAGTAAATCCACATATAAGTGAACCTATGCAGTTCAAACCTGTGTTGTTCAAGGGTCAACTGTATATTGGTTTCATGATAAGCAAATGCTTCATCCTACCAAGAGCCCGAAGCCAGTACTGTCAAGCAGGCTAAACTTACGCTTTTGCTCCTAGAGCTCTCCAAACTTTGCATCCTACTTTCATCATTATCTGTGATGTCTGCCTCTAGAAAATGAAAGCTGTCCTTCCAAATGCTTAACAACATCGTAGCAATTGAGTCTGGAGAAAACCTCAAAGATATAATAAATAAAAAAAAAATTCCCTGTGAACAGCAAGCAAACCAGGTTTTAGGTAGAAAATTATCCTTGATAAACTGAGTCTTCTTAGGATGTGCATAGATACAGATGGGTTCTTATGTTATTACTGCCATTTAAAAGACAGCTGAAGTTGTAAGACGTTTTGTGACTGAGACACTATTGTCCATTTTTGGAAATCGAGCTTTGTAAATACTTTTACATTGGCACTAGCTTAAAATCTATTGTACACTTTCTATCTCAATAATGTGATTAAAAGTTGATGTCTTCTGTCCATTACTTTACTCAAAAGACACATTTGTTACAATAATTTGTTTGCTTCTGTGATTATACTGCTGAGCTCTTTCTTACTCTAGATCTCATCTTATTATCTTTTTTTGCAAGCAAATACAATGAATGAATCCTGGAATAAAATGATGTAAATAAAGTAACCCCAAAAGTATCAAATATCTCTTCTGTAAGAATTAACAAACTCATTTCCTCAGGGTTTGGACTACACATTTTGTCTGAACACATAGGGGTTCATGCTGTTATTTCATTTACTCTGTAAAAATGTATAAATATATCAAGATATTCTAAATATAAATATAAGTAGAAACATATTAATATATATCAATATATAATCAAACACATTAAATTATTTTGCTTAATATGTAATACATTTACCTCTAAATTTTCTGAGAGTATATCTTCATACTTTGAAAAGGCTGATTTCTGTCAAATAACTTTTGCAGATTCAAGATGAGTGAAACTGCACTGTAACTTAAACAGAAAACTATGGTGTAAATATAAATACTGTGAAGAACTTTACAATTTTACCCAAAAGTCTTTATCAAAATGGTATTGGTACTCAAATTCTGCATATCAGTTCCACATCCAGTAATCTCATTTTCTTTACTGTTTTCATCTGTAAAGCAAGAATATGAGATTGCCAACATAGCAGAAATATTATAATTAAGTGAAGATTTTTTAAAAGATAAAGAATGATACTAGTAATGACAAGAATGATAATGATAATGGTTTGTTCTATTGTCATTGCCTAGACAGGCTCCTGTCTAAAATGTTTTCTAGTTGTTGTCATTGTTGCTATTTTTCATGTTAATTTTTTTGACAGAAAAAATAATGGCAGAACAGACTAATAGGTTTGATTGAATTATTCTAAAAATGAAAAACATTGCCACCAATGTTTCCTCCTACTTTGAGGCTATGCTAATTTCCAGGATACTATCCACCCCTTCTCTCCAGTTTCCAATTTGAAAATCCCTGATATTTGACCAGTTTTATCTCCTTTATCTTTACTCTCACAAAACTTGCTACTGGATCTCTTTAAAATCTCTGATGCCTTGGGTTTCTAATTATCCTATTTCATAGTACTGTTCTTTGGATTTATTAGCACCTGCATACGTGAAAAATGCTACCTCCTTCCCTTCACCTGCCATTGTTTCCTCAGTCAGTGCCTCTTCATAAGGCAAATCAACTTCCAGTTTTCCCCGATTCCCATTGCTGAACACCTAAACACTGCTAGACAAATTGTTCAAAGGGGCCAATTGGCTCTGTTACAAATTTAGGTATTCCAGACTTACTTGTGTCTTTGAAGTTGTTTGACAGCAATTACTTGGCTCATTTCTTTTTTTTAATAATAACTATTTTTTTGAGACAGAGTTTCACTATTATCACCCAGGCTAGAGTGAAGTGGCATGATCTCCACTCACTGCCACCTCCGCTTCCCAGGTTCAAGTGATTCTCCTGCCTCAGTCTCCCAAGTAGCTGGGATTACAGGCATACACCACTACGCCCCACTAATTTTTGTATTTTTAGTAGATACAGGGTTTTGCCATTTTGGCCAGGCTTTCTCAAACTTCTGACCTTAAGTGATCCACCTGCCTCGGCCTCTCAAAGTACTGGGATTACAGGTGTGAGCCACTGCGCCCAGCTGGCTCATTTCTATTAGACATCACATACATTCAGCATAGAGGTTATTGCAAGCTTCTGCCATTCTCTTAAGCCCCCTTTCACATAGACCAACATATGTCCTTGAGTTAATTGATCTAGTTTCTTATTATATTATGAAGATGGAGGCAACTGAATAGAAACACTCCAATTTACTCCTTTCCCACTTTCAGAAAAAGTTCTTAGATTCTTCTGTACTGCCTTTGAGGTGGACATGGCATCCTCTTTCAAGTGTCAGCCTTTCAATGATGTTCATTATGACAGTCATTTCTTCATTCTATTTCCTTGGCCTGTCATTTTCCCTGTTCTTGTGTCTCTAACTTCTCACTGACTTCATTCTCTTTCTCTTAGACAAAAACAAAACAAACAAACAGAAAAAAAAACAAAAAAAACCCTGAAGTAAACATTAGCTCAACCCTGTCTCCCATGAAGTTACTGAATTCTCCTCTTTTTACTGGATTAATATCTTGAGAAAAATATTATGAATGGAAATTTGGGGGGCATCAGTAGAGATTGTGTCACCTTTTTTTTTTTTTTGGAGACAGTTTTGCTCTTGTCGCCCAGGCTGGAGCGCAATGGTGCAATCTTGGCTCACTGTAACCTCTGCCTCCTGGGTTCAAGCAATTCACATGCCTCAGGCTCCCAAGTAGCTGGGATTACAGGCACCTGCCACCATGCCTGGATAATTTTTGTATTTTTAGTAGAGATGGGGTTTCACCATGTTGGCTAGGCGGGTCTCGATCTCCTGACCTCAGGTGATACACCCACCTCAGCCTCCCAAATTGCTGGGATTACAGGCCTGAGCCACCACACCAGGCCGAGATTGTGTCACTTTTAAGGGTAGCTCATTATCCACTTTAGTCTCTTTTATCTCTCTCAGGGTTCATTCATTTTTCCCCATAGCTTCGGTTACAAAATATATAAATGGCTTTAATCTCTTGAGGTTGTAAATATTAATTATAATCTTCTACTTAATATCTTTATTTGAAGTGCTGTATCTGCAATTTATAGTGTAACAAAGTAAAATTTTGTTGCTCTTTCTTGAATTTGCCTTTTCAATACAATTTTGTTAGCCACTGTTTTGAATTAGGTTTCTTTTTTAACTTGGACCCTCAAACTGTAGAACTCCTAAAGACCTTTCAAGATCCAACTCTGTCACTTATTCACTATTCAATTAATTCATTATTACATTTGATTACTCAACTACTCAGCCCTCATATTAAACTCTTAACAGGAATAAAAGGTAACATAGGAAACACAGTAGTAAACCAAATAGATACATTTCCCTGGCTTTACAGAGATTTGGTGAAGTCTTCCTTATTTTAAATGAATGAATTCGTCTCTCCTTAAGATCTTCATGAAATATTGTGCAGGTACATAATGTAGCAATTATCACTTTGTTTTTATTTATATGGTTATTTTAATGGCTTCCATAGATCAGCCAGGCTCTCTTAAAAAGACTAGTTTTGTATAGGTGTCTCTGAACAGGTGTGTAGGTATTGTCACTTTTATTTTTTCTGTAGTAGATTGAATCTCATAGTTATTTCATTAATATTTGTTGTTCCCTGAGTAAAGTAAATGTGGAGTCTGAGGGGGCAAGGTAAAATTATGGATCCAAATGTTTAAGAATATGTGCTCTGAGAAATTATATTTCCATAGGCTGGTTCCCCTTGTAAAGAGTTGCCCTTTTCTGAATTTGGTAAAACTGTTTCATAATTCTGTTCAATATATAAGGAGTGGTAAAAAGAAAATTAAAACCGTCAAATAATTTTCTTTTACTTAGGGTTACTAAGTTACAATTTTTTGGTCAAAATATTGTGGACAACAAATGATACATCCCTTAACTCAATTCCTTAAAAATGTCTCATTATTTTTACTTTTCGGTACAGTCTGAGAAAAAAAATTGAACTACATTTAGTTTAACTTTAGAATATAATAAAAAGAATTAGCTTCGGGCTATAGAGACACAACCACAACTAAGAAATTGCCTTAGAACACAGATTAAAGAGAAAGTTCTTATTGGGGCATATTCAACATAGTGATTTGGAGAGAAGAGTCAGAGACAAAGACAATGACAGGCCTTGCAGTAATAGCTATTGAAAAAAATGTCAATAAAATACACCTATTACATCGAAAGATGTTGAGTCTATCTGTAACTCAGACTTCCCATCTTTGATATGGTAGATGCAACTCACCCAATTGCAGGCTCGCTAATATAACACTTCATGATAGTTAATAAAATATTCATTAAATGTTTTAACGATTTTAATCTTCTCTGCTTTCTACTCTTTTCTATGAGAATTAAGCGAAAGCCAGACTGTACTGCAACACTTTTCTGGAAACTTCCTTCAAACTGCCCATACCCAAATAGCAAAATGTTTCAGATCAAAATATAGTGAAATCCTTGATTATTAAGCTATTAAATTATTGAATTATATCTATCACATCTCAATTGAGTAAATATTCATGTTTTGCAATCAAATTGTTCTATACCAAACAGGCACAGATATAGCTATGTAATCTGCTTATATGACTATGCTGGCATGTATTTATTAGCCTTTGGAGGAAAAACATGTAAAATTGAATGATTTTAAAATAGGATAATTTTGCTCATTAATTTTTTTTTTTTTTTTTTTTTTGAGACGGAGTTTTGCTTTTGTTGCCCAGGATGGAGTGCAATGGCATGATCTTGGCTCACCACAACCTCCACTTCCTGGGAATGCGTCACCACACCCGGCTAATTTTGTATTTTAAGTAGAGGCAGTGTTTCTCCATGTTGGTCAGGCTGGTCTGGAACTCCCAACCACAGATGATACACCTAACTTAGCCTCCCAAAGGGTTGGGATTACAGGCTCATGCCACCGCGCCTGGCTTCATTAAAAATTTTTGTAGAAGTTTTGTTTCCTTTCCAAACACTTAATCCCTGAAGTCACAGCAAGCAAAATAGAACATGAGTGGTAGTAAATGTATAATCATGGGATGCTAGATACTTGTGGCATAAATAGGTTGCATTATATCTAGTGGACCTGTCTCAGTTTTCTTTGCTGAATCCTAAGTTAGAACATTATTTTCCTCTCTCTACATGAAAAAGTAGAAGAAAAAATATACAAGGAACGGAGAATGAGAGGAAATAAAACAAAGAAGAGAAGAGGAAGGCCAAGTGCTTCTTCCTTATAGCAGATCTGTAAGACTTTACAGCCTCTTGAGTCTTTTTTTGTCTAATTTTTAAATTTTCTTTATCTTCTCATTACATTCCGAGTCTCCTCATATTCTCTTAATTTCTTTCTTTCTTTCCTTCTCTCTCCTCTTTCTGTCTCTCTCCCTTTCTTCCTTCCTTCCTTCCTCTTTCTTTTCTTTCTTTCTTTCTCTCTCCCTCTCTTACTTTCTTTTCTTTCTTTCTTTCTTTCTTCTTTCTTTTTTCCTTTCTTTCTTCCTTCTTTCTTTTTTTTCAAAGACAAATCCTCACTATGTTGCCTGGGCTGGTCTTGAACTCCTGAGCTCAGGTGATCGTCTGCCTCAAACTTCCTGGTAGCCAGGCCTACAGGGGAATGTCACCATGCCTCCCTATATTTTCATGAAGTTATTTCAATAGCCCAAATTTCTCTTAAAATGTGACATGGTGAAACCGTGTCTCTACTAAAAATACAGAAATTATGCAGGTGTGGTGGCAGGTGCCTGTAATCCCAGCTACTCGGGAGGATGAGGCAGGAGAATCGCTTGAACCCGGGAGGTGGAAGTTGCAGTAAGCCGAGATCACACCACTGCACTCCAGTCTGGGTGACAGAGTGAGACTCCACTTCAAAAAAAAAAAAAAAAATGTGATGCCTATAACTAAACAAAATATTTGAGGAATGAATCTATCTTTAAAACTTTTGAATCTTCTTTATTGTCTCCACATATGTTTCTTCTATAAAATTTAAGCAGTGCAAGTGCACTTTTGTTACATGGATATAGTGTGCAGTAGTGAACTCTGGGATTTTTATCACCAGAATAATGTACATTGTACTCATTAAATAATTTTTCATACCTCACCCCTCTCTTACTCTCCCACCCTTCTGAGTCTCCAGTGTCTATTATCACACACTCTATGTCCATGCTCTCACTTCTAAGTGAGAACATGTGGTATTGGACTTTCAGTTTCTGAGTTGTTTCACTTAAGACAATGGCCTCCAGTTCTATCCATGTTGCTGCAAAAGACATGATTTCTTTTTTTATTTTTTATTTTATTTATTTATTTATTTATTTATTTTGTGGCTGGGTAGTATTCCATGGTGACTGTATGTGTGTGTGTCACATTTTCTTTACCCAGTCATTATTGGACACTCAGGTTGAGTCTGTATCTTTGCTATTTTGAATAGTGCTACAATAAACATAGAAGTGCAGGTATCGTTTTTATATAATGATTTCTGTTCCTTTGTTAGATACCTAGTAGTTGGATTGCTGGATCAAATGGTAGTTCCATTTTTAGTTTTTTGGGAAATCTCCATACTGTTTTCCACAGAGGTTGTACTAATTTACATTCGCACTAATGGGGCATAAACATTTCCTTTTTTCTGAATCCTTGCCAATATCTGGTGTCAGATGATATCTCATTGAGGTTTTAATTTGCATTTCTTTGAGGATTAGCGATACTAAGCATTTTTTCATATGCTTCTTGGCCATTTGCATGTCTTCTTTGGAAAAATGTCCATTCATGTCCTTTGCCCACATTATCTATTTTTTCCTTTTCTATTTTTTCTTTTAGAAACAGGGTCTCACTTTGTTTTTCAGCCTAGCTGGGGCCACAGGTGCATGCCACCATGCCTAGCTAATGTTTTCATTTTTGTAGAGATGAGATATCCCAATGTTGCCCAGGCAGGCTTGTCTCCAACTCCTGAGCTCAAGGAATCTTTCTGCCTCAGCCCCACCAAGTGCTGAGAATACAGGGATGGGCCACCATGCTCAGCCTTGGCTACTTTTTAAAGGGTTTGTTTTTATTGTTGTTGTTGTTAGGAGTTCCTTGTAAATTCTAGATATTAGTACAGTGTTGGATTCTTAGTTTACAGATATTTTCTGCCAGTCTTCAGGTTGTTTGTTCACTCTGTTAATTATTTATTTGGCTATGTGGAAGTTTTTCAGTTTAATTATGTCCCATTTTTCTATTTTTGTTTTTGTTGCCTGTGATGTTGAAGTCTTAGTCAAAAATTCTTTGGCTAGATCAATTGTCCAGAGTTTTTCCTAGGTTTTCTTTTAGTATTTTTTATGGTTTCAGGTCTTACATTTAAGTCTTTTACCCTATTTGAGTTGATTTTTGTATGTGGTAAGAGATAGGGATCCAGTTTCATTCTTCTGCATATGGCAATTCAATTTTCCCAGCACCATTTATTGTAGAGGTATCCTTCTCCCCTATATGTTATTGTTGAATTTGTCAATGATCAGTTGGCTGTAGATATATAGCTTTATTTTGGGGTTTTTAAAATTCTGTTCCACTGAACTATTTGTCTATTTTTTATACCAGCACCATGCTTTTTTAATTATTATAGACTTCTAGTATAATTTGAGGTCAGGTAATGTGATGCCTCCAGTTTTGTTCTTATTATCTCTCTCTCTCTTTTTTAATGTTGGAATTCTTCAAGAGTCTAACCTCGGTCTCTTCTTACACTATTTTCTCTCCCTGGGAAGTTATACCTATTTCATGATTACATTTGCACTAATTACAAATTCTATATCAATTGTACTCATATCATTCTTTCGTTCAAGACTTTGACTTCAGGTCATCTGAAGCTCAAACACTAAAAGTAAACGGAGCACATTGTATGTCCTTTGAAGTATTTTCTCTTACTTTGAGGCAATTTCTCACAATACGAATGTGATCAATATCTTACACTCTTCATGCTTTTCATAATCTTGTGTAACGGACAACAATTTCTATTACTGGGCTACATCTGCCTTTCTCATTTACTCATCCTCAGCCTATTAGTGGAACCTCCTGATAGATGATCATGCCTTCACCACAACCGTCACATGCTGGAGTCACTCTTGTAAAGCTGCTTTTATAATATCACAGCTGCCTTCTTCAAAATAGATTTTCCAATTAACAATCAATTTACAGTGAGGTTAGCAAAACTTTCAATTCTTTCCATAACATTTGGCCACAAACTATGGCTCCAACTTGATCTTAAACTACATAATAATAACAACAAAGCTAATATTGCTGATATAATTGAAGTTACCATAAATGACTATTAGGCACAGTATTTGTATATTTTATATATATTATATAGAGTATCTCAATAAAGCCTTTATAACAAACCTATTACATAGGTTTTACACTTGATATATTTTACAGTTGAAGCTTGGAGATGCTAAGAAATGCTCCTGTGGGTGAGAGGAATAGGCAAGATATGAATCAAAGTTTATGTCGCATTGTCTCCCAAAATGCATTTTAACCACTAGGCATAGTGTGCTTTAATTTGGAATTTATTGACATCTATTTTCTAATAAACTCAAGCTGAATGTTTTCACCACTATCATGTTATTATTTCCATGCATTCTATAATTCAGCCTTTG
This sequence comes from Gorilla gorilla gorilla, assembly GCF_029281585.2. Classification (NCBI taxonomy): domain Eukaryota; kingdom Metazoa; phylum Chordata; class Mammalia; order Primates; family Hominidae; genus Gorilla; species Gorilla gorilla. The sequence goes on from NC_073230.2 coordinate 17,548,181, forward strand.
TAAGCTGTAGTGTGAGCTTTAATAACTAGTTGCCTTTGCTCGTGATTTCTTTCACTTTATGGACATTCTGACCACTGTTTCAGGCTTAACTCAAAGGCCAATTTCTTCATAAAGCTTTCTAAAATTAAACTAGTTGAAATTAATGTTCTTTCCTTTGGTTAGTAACTTTCCATTGCATGCTACCTTTGCCACGATTTATTGAACAAAATGCATTCTACCTTTCAATATGCTATTTATTACATGCCTGGAAGAGATCAGATCTTCATTCTAGTGTCTAACAAATATTCTTTGACATAATATATGCTCAATAAATGCCTATTGAACAAATGTTAAACAATTTTATTTACAACCAGTTACACAATAGGAAAAGCGTATTTCAGATAGAAATATTAGGTGACTTTTTATTATTCAATACATAACGCAGACTTATGGGCCCTAAATGGAATACTGTAGCAATGTTAGATTTCTTTTAAAGGCAACCATCATTCAATATTCTGCAGTTCAGGAGCATGTCATCTCCATTCACACATTTGCTGCCTTGATGTCAAGGGAGAGGAATCTGAAGCATTTGTGTCTTTTGTGTTCCTTCTCCTTTCCTTAGCCTTGAGAACTGTAAAGTAACCAAATGGTAGAGGCTTCCCACAATGCCCAATTCTGCTAATTCCGTTACTAGAAAACATGTTGCCAGTGCCCAGTAGTTCACATTCTTTTGGAAGCCATGCATTTGAATATTTACAAGATGACTAAAACATTTTAATGTTGGCTACCCAGACCTAATTTTTATTCACCATGCATAGCATAGACACTGTGTCAAAATCAATTTGACGAATTGTAGAAAAAAATAAGTATGATAGCTTAAAAAGTCAAAATTTATTGATAAGCTGACACATTAAAATGTATTTTTCTTAAACATCCTCTTTTGTTTCCAAGGCTAAAGTAGCAGTGCAGGGTTTACATTGACACTATTTTTTTGAATTTAAAATGTTTAGAAATTGAAAAACACAGTGACAGCAAAAAATGAAAGGCACCTTTCTATCTAAATGACACAATTGTGCTGACAAATGTTAACATACTAAGAAGCATTCTTTTTACGACCTTTGACTAATTGCTGTTCATTATTCTATTATCCTGTGAAATAGCCTAAAATCTCTCCCTTTCAATGGGAAATAAGTGGGCAATTTAAAAATGTACTAATGGAGTTCCTGCCATTTCTTCTTCGCAGCAAGAAGAAAGCCATGTGAAAGCCTATGCCAAATCTCACTCTCCTGAACATGCTGCTGCGAAGAAACAGCAAATCAGAGCTCTCCCAGAAACAGAAACGCAGCTGCAAGTATTATGCTTGGCCAAGCCCCTCTTCTTTCTATTGCTATTTCCTACATCCAGTTTCCTTCTTCTGAATAGTGCTGGAAAATTAGCAGGGAGAGAGCATGTGCTGGATTTGGAGTATGTGCCTTCAGGGCTTGGAGCCATAGTCTTCAGGAGCCACGCTGTGTAGCCCATTAAACAAATGACAAAGAAAGAAGAAAATAGTCCTTCTTAGCATAAATATCCAATGATTGATAGCAGTCTTATTTATTTATTCCTGCCCAGTGTGTTTGCAAGTCTACTCAAAGAGTCAAATCCTGTCTATAATACAAATCACAAGGAAAACATTTTCTATTCCACTTACTAGTTAAGTCATTCCTCTGAAGTATATTTTTTCTCTAGTATGCATAAAACAGTATCATCCTTGCTACGCTCAGCATTGCCCTATGCTTATTTTGATGCTTGAGTTGATTTTTGCTATTAAACCGCAATCTTCCCTGTCACTCTTATTTTCTTTTAATAGATTTTAATAAGTGGCATGATTTAGTAGTGTAAAGAAAGAGACATGTATGCCATCAGTTCAGAATTCAGTGACAAAATCTTAATTTTTGTGGAAGACGGGAGTGTGTAAACCATGGAGGTTAAATATATGATGAAGAGAGAGAGAGAGAAACTCAATATGTATGGGATACTTTACTTTCTCCAAAAAGCAAAACCTGTTTAGCAAGCAATAGTCTACACA